>NC_086284.1:1402200-1610045 GCF_963924245.1 Chroicocephalus ridibundus
AAATTATAAGTAAAAATGGAGCAGTGTGGGAAGGGAAAGCTATCTGCTAAAGACAATTTGCCTTTTTTTTGGTTACACACACCGAATAGCGAGGGGAGTCATTTATTGCTGAAGTTGCAGTGGGGCTCAGAGATCACTTTTTTTTTTTTTTAAGTTGTGATACCTCAGCTTCTCAAGTCAAAGATGTGTCATCCTTGAGAATGAGGGGATGCTCTCAGTTAAGAACAGCTAAGAAAAATATTTGTTTTTAACAGGAAATTTGAAATATATGAACTCATGTGCCGTAACTAACTTAATGGCTACTTAATGTGGTTATTCAAAACTACAGTGCAATTACTAATGACCCACTAATGACTTACTGTTGGTGGGGTAGGAGATCAATTATGAGTGGTTTTGGTCCATGCGATCTGCTGCCTCTTGCTTTGTCAGTGTTTCAGAGTGCGAAAGGAAGGCTTTCAAGTGTCTGTGGGAAATGACCAGTTGCTTTTGCATACAGAAGAATTTTAAGGCAAAGGAAGGGAACCTTCACTTCATGTAAAAATGGGCAATTTCTAGGAGGCCACAAAACAACACTCAGCTCAGCATTGGCCATTATCAGTGTGGAAGATGATAAGGCTGTGTTACTCCAGACCTCCTGGATGACGGTGCAGTCTGGTGAGCTGACTTGCGTGTTAAGAAACATAATTCTTTTCCTGACTCTGCTGTTAATTTGCTGTGTGGTCTCTGGGTCAGTCATCCCTGTGCCTCAGTTTTTCCTTTAACCTGCCGCTTTTTTAGCTGTCAAGACTCTCTTAACATATATCCTTACCGTGACAGCACGGCAGGCTGCTGATCTTCTGGGCACCACCGTGTCACAAACAGTAATAACGGTCCCTGCGCCTCCTGCGGCGTGCGAAAGCCCACTGCCTGCGCATCACTCCTGAGTAGGGGCTGTGGTGCTGCTGGAAGCATTGAGACTAGTGTACGGGTTCAGCACTGTGAGCATCCCAAGGTTCATCTTAGACCAGAGAAATCGCTGCGGATGACACTTTTCTGTTTATATTCATCAAAACAAGTACTTTAAGATTGTCTTCTTAAATTATATTGCAGATAATTGTCATGCTGATTACAAGCACTTTGCAGTGACTCTTTGCCGTCACTGCTATGATTTTTTAAAATCCATTGGCATTTTCTTGTGAACATCTGTCTGAAGTGCTGATTACAACATCCCCACTCAACTCTGTAGGGGGGAGCGGCAGGATTACAGGCTAATGGACTGCAGAGCCAGAAAAGCAAAAAAAAAAAAGAAAAAAAAAGGGAAATGGCACAAATAGACAGAGGAAATAAAAACGATGAAAATTTACATCCATAATGTAGTTGGAATGATTTCATCGTCATCATCCCAGGATGATTTCACGGTCCTTCATCACACCCTGGCAGTTATCCAGGCTGCCTTTCCCTCTTGTAACCCGTGCTGTAAAATCGGTGCTTGCTTTCTCACTCGGTTGTTTTCATGAATGAAGGTTCCTACTATTTTATGGGTGCAAGAGGCATGCCCCACCTGGAGACCAAATGACCTCATACCACGGGCTGACTTCACATGTCATATTCACACTTTCAGTGCACAATTTGGGATCGGAGCGCTTACGGGAATGCTCTTGATATGCATGTAATGGAAGGAGCACTTTCATCAGGGGCCTTATACCATCTAAATCAGATATCTCCATCTCGGATTAACTGAAAGAGGCAGGATTAAGTATTCTGGGGTTCTTAGCACTTCATGTGGAAGGGAGACACATGGCTTAGAGGGGGACAGAGTGCACCCTCAGCAAGTTTGCTGATGACACAAAGCTGGGGGGGGGGGTGGCTGACACACCGGAAGGCTGTGCCACCATCCAGAGAGACCTGGACAGGCTGGAGAGCTGGGCAGAGAGGAACCTTATGAAATTCAACAAGGGCAAGTGTAGGGTGCTGCACCTGGGGAGGAATAACCCCACGCACCAGGACAGGTTGGGGCTGACCTGCTGGAGAGCAGCTCGGTGGAAAGAGACCTGGGAGTCCTGGGGGACAACAGGATGACCATGAGCCAGCAATGGGCCCTCGTGGCCAAGAAGGCCAATGGCATCCTGGGGTGCATCAAGAAGAGCGTGGCCAGCAGGTGCAGGGAGGTCATCCTCCCCCTCTACTCTGCCTTGGTGAGGCCGCACCTGGAGTACTGTGTCCAGTTCTGGGCTCCCCGGTTCAAGAAGGACAGGGAACTGCTGGAGAGGGGACAGCAAAGGGCTACCAAGATGCTGAGGGGACTGGGACACCTCTCTTATGAAGAAAGGCTGAGGGATTTGGGTCTCTTCAGTCTGGAAAAAAGACGGCTGAGGGGGGACCTTATCAACACTTATAAATACTGAACGGGTGGGTGTCAGGAGGATGGGGCCAGGCTCTTCTCAGTGGAGCCTGGTGACAGGACAAGAGGTAACGGGCACAAACTTGACCATAGGAAGTTCCACCTAAACATGAGGAGGAACTTCTTTGCTGTGAGGGTGGCAGAGCCCTGGCACAGGCTGCCCAGAGAGGTGGTGGGAGTCTCCGTCTCTGGAGACATTCCAACCCCGCCTGGAGGCGTTCCTGTGCCAACTGCTCTGGGTGACCCTGCTCTGGCAGGGGGTGGGACTGGGTGATCTCCAGAGGGCCCTTCCAACCCTATGGTTCTATGATTCTATTAAACCCTTTGCTGCATCTGCAGATTATAGCTGTGTGTTTAACCACCTAATGTTTCTCCCTAACAAGCCAGTACCTGCTTTACAACAGTGTTTTAAAGCAGGCTAGGAAAACATGGCTAAATTTCTCAAAACTGATTGATTTATTCCTGTCTTAAAGCCCACACATAGCATTTGAGGTCAACATTTGCCATGCTCAGACCTGATGAAGATCCAGTGGTGAGGCGCTTTCTCCCCCAAACCTCCGGATGATCCATTGCTCCCGCCTTCTTGGCAGACGGTGTTAGTGAAAGGTGATCTAATGCTATAAATACTTCACAATACTAATGCCAACCCTGGTGTAACTCCTTTTATCTCACTTTTTGCACTATGCCATGCCCAGTGCTAAGGCTTCATGTGAAAGGTCAGTTTTTGAGGACAAAATCACAGCAGTGACATACCTTTGTCTGGTTATCACGGTGAACACATTTGTTTAAGGAAACTTGTAAGGGAATTTTGTCCTAATTTAGCTTAGTTTCCATTATAACAAGTTTCATCATTTGAATTGAATATTTCATCAAACCCTTCTGGATCCTCTGTCTCCAGCAAAAGACACATCCTTTGGATAGCAGCCACCCTGTCCAGAAACACACAAAAGACACGAGGTACGCAGTGTTGCCACAGGGCACCAGGACAGGGACAACACAGTAACTACAATGTGCTGACTAATAGGGACAGAAAACAGTGGATGGGATTAATATTAAGCAGACCAACACGTGAACTAAACGTTCTTTTCTCCCTGCCTTTCTAATTGCTTCCTACTGTATTATCTGGCTCCAAATACCAAATTAAGACCTATATTTAAACTTTTCCCTAATGTGCCCTACTTTATCTTCTTCTCCTTCTTTCCTGCTCTTTCACCGGTATTTCATTTTGCTGTCAGAATTGCACATAGAAAAATGCTGCAACGATCAGGGAATTTCAGCATGCAAGTGAACCAACGAAATTTTCCTGCTGCATGTTCTGTTTTGGGCTTTTTAACCCTTTAAAGTGCTCTGCGAGAACAAGACCTCTTCATTCTGATCCTCAGTAATACACAAACACCCAAACAGAACAGATCTAGCTGCAAAAGAAAACGAGCATAGGGGTGATACCAACTGTGTGATCGTCCCAGTAATTTGTCCAGCTACTGAAACCTCAGCTATGAATTAATTCCTACACTGCAGCCTTATTTGCTTCAGTTCCGTAGAGTGACCCTGGTTCCTGCAGCACTTGAATGGATTTTAAAAGCCTTGAAAATGGCATTTTTATGCTGTTAAATGGTAATGAGTTTCCTTTGGCTAGTTCCCTTAATTAAAGGGAAGACGCAGAGCTGGCAGCTGGAAATGAGGGGGCGATGGCTGCGGTAGGGATTGAGGTGGCTTCCCTGGGTGTGAGGGATGTGCGTGCAGCACGGGGAGGTGGGGGACTGCCGAGTCCAAATTAAAATTCTTGTTCCACAGTTACCATTCTGGAACGGAGTTATTTCTATATGTCAGTTTTCATTCCCGCTGTCATGCTGTTCCCCAGATTGCTAATGGTGCCTCTGGCTTTCCTCTGTTGTGCTCTTAAGGTCACGGACTGAGGATGATCTGAGAAAATGTGGGGGCACTGCGAGGTGTGGTGGGTCCAGAGTTGGCTCTGGTCGGATGGATGGAGGCACGGAAAAGATGTCACAAACAGGCCAAAAGTGGGCCGTTGCTGGTGTTGGAGTGACACGTAGGAGAGGGAATCACAAAGTCACAGGATGGTAGGGGCTGGAAGGGACCTCTGGAGATCATCCAGTCCAACCCCCTGCCAGAGCAGGTTCCCCTGGGGCAGGTGGAACAGGAACGCGTTCAGGCAGGAAGGAGGTGATGTCTGAGCCACAAAGCAGGTGGTTGAACTCAGGTTACTCGCTCCCTTGCCGCAGTTTGGAAACCTTGGGTGCTGCTAGTGCAGAGCTTTCTTCTGGCTGGTGGTCCCCGTGTCCCTCAGGAGCTTGTTATCAGGGTAGAGCACAGGCTTAATTACACTCCCCTGAACACGTATTTTTATATTGTTCTGTACCGTGCCAGGGAGATGTACCTTGAAATAGCCCCTTTCACTTCCACAGGTGTTTGACAGCTACTAATGCAGTAAACCCAGTGCAGCCATGAGGAGGTTATTGTTAGCCTGTTGTGTAGAGAGGGGGGAGATGAAACGCAAGAATCCAATTGCTTTTCTCGAGTGGCAGAGAGCAAATGTGTCAGTGATACTCCTGCATCCAGGAGCTCTGGCTATGAATTAGGAGGGATTTGGACATGGAGACACAGGCGAAAGCATTCCTGCATCTCTGTCCTTATAATAAAGGCACTTGCAGGTTTGTACCAGAGGATCAGTAAGGAAGAACAACGCTTGGGCTTTCAGTCACCTCTGGCTGCTGCTTGGGGGGCACCAGGGTGGTGGATAGTTTTTTCCATGTCATTCCCTGGTCCTTCACCACCCATGCAATGGGCATGGTCTTTCCACAGTTCCTCTAGGTAGAAATAATTGGGCAACAAGCTGTTATTCAAGAGAATTATTTTGAAAAATGGTCTAAAAAGGCACAGGAAGAGCTGGTAACCCTGTAGCAGATGAATTTTCTTATCCTTCTGGCAGGAAGCTTTTGGCTAAATGTTAGCCTGATGATGAGCGGACCTTTGACAGAAATGGGCATTTATGTGCTTAAAACCTTTGAAATCCCAGTGATGGCCTAGTGATGGCTTTCCTCCAAAACAAAGCAATTAACAAAGAGGACCCTTCCTTCTTGCCATAGAGCAACCACTGCAGCACTAATGGGCTGAACCACAAACTTTACTTTTACTTTTTTTTTCCAGAATATGTCTGTAATTGTGGCTGGAGTTGTGGGCACTGCCTGAGAGGAACACCTGTGCCTGCAGCTGCCCTGTGGGTTAACAAAAAACTAAGGAAAAGCAGGGCAGCGTATCAGTCTGACACCTTTTTCCAGTTGTGTGCTCTTTAGAAATCGTACCATGTGTAGATATCACAGTTACTTGAGAAAAGAGTCGAATCTGGGACTTCCGTTTCACAGGTAGCACACACTGGTATCTCTGTGCTCTGCAATGAGGGTGGATCCCTGTTGTACCTCAAGGGCGATCCTTCCCCGGCAGGACTGGTAGGGTCCCAGCGTACTGCTTCCCTTCAAACTTGTGTTTTAGCGTGCGTAAAGACAAGCGCTGAAAGGAGGAGTCAATCTTGTCTGTGTACAAGGCGGCGAGTTTTTGCTTAAAGCAAAGTTACTGGATTTCTATCCCTCTTACTGCAGTTAATTGGAAGTTGAATTGTTATTTTTGGTGAGGACAGAATTGAACTGTAGGCTGGTTTTTAGCCCCGTGTAGAAGGCAGCGCCTCCAGCACCTACACTAATATCAGAGGGAAAATTCATTTTAATTAGAATGCAAAGGAAGAAATTGGTTTCTTTAGTACAGTGAGAAGGCAAAGAGAGAAGTGCAACAGAATGGAAATATTTAGTAAATGAAATACAAAAAGAAATTTTGTGCTTTAATATCAGCTATTTACTGCTTTGGTTCAGTGATCATTTTATGCAAAAGGCAGTAATTTAATGTACTAATGCACCACAATGTCACAATGGGATTCCTATTTCTAGAGTGTATTGTTATGATGAATGACATCTATTTTAGCAAAGAAATAGTATCCTTGAACGAAGCTTGTTGTAGGTATTTTTATCTTGATTTTACTGACAGATTGAGACATAATGATATTTAAAAAGAAATCTATATACAATGCTTAGAGCCTTACTCCAAAACCAAGGAAAAATGCTGCTTCTGAAGACGATCGGATGTAGTGTCTGAGGCAAGCTGATATAGACGCTTCAGCACTTGCACACCATGAGGACCACCACCTGCATTCGACTGTAAATATAAATAAGTAGGAGTTTCTTCTAATCAGCTCATTTTTTTCACCTTTACAATCATTAGAAGAAGGAAGTGTCTAAGCCTCTGGGTGGTTGCAAGCTCTTTCTTCTGTAGTCTGGTCAGTGTTTGAAGGTTTGCAGTTCCGTAGGAACCAAGAGTCGCTCCTGCCCCAGGAAGCCCATGGAAGTCTTCTAGTGTCTTCTTGTGGAGGTAGCAGGAGGTTGGGCGGCAAGGTGAAAGGGCAGTCAAGGTGAAAGCTGCCAAGGCTTCTCATTCCTGCAAAAATCTCCTTCTGCTGCCAAGAGGAGAGGAAAACTGACAAAATTTTGATTTCAGTTTCTTTCAGCTTGACGCAACAGCTACCAAAGCAAGGAGCCAAAGGCACAGTTTGATTGGAAAGGCAGCCATTCAGGGCGTCAGAGATGTAACACTGACAGACAATGAGATGACAGAGACAGCTGCAAATATCTAGAGGTGGGAAGTAGGGGAGCTTTTTCATCTGTGTTGGAGGGCAGAGTCCCTTTTACATTGATCTGGGTAATGTCTTGTGTAGGTAGCTGGGAAGCAAGAGCTTCTGCATCTGTACATAGTGGCTGCCTAACATATAACAGGTGCAAAAATTCATAACAAGAAACCTAAATTAATTAAAAAGCAAAGCTCACCAGAGGGACAAAAGAGAAAGACAACAGAAAGAAGAACAGGATGGCCAAGCATAACTCCTAGCTAGCTGCCCCCTCCACCTTCATCAGTAACACCACAGAGTTTGTGACACTCAAAGGGAATCTTAACCCATCCTGATGGACAGCAAAGGCCCAGATAAAGCTGCTCCAGGACTTCCCCATGCTCTTGACACCTGAAGTCCAGTGTTCATGGCTGTCATCCAACCTGTCACAGCAGGTTTTGCCACTATCCCTTTGTGGTCTCTGACGTTATCTGCTACCTTAGCTTGGGGTGAAGCAATAACCCCAAGCATACGTAGGCATTATTACCAGACCCAGACGTTTAAACATTGTTTAGTCAATAAATCTCCTCTGCCTTTTGGCATGTAAGCTTTTTTCCTTTTTTTCTTCCTCCTTTTTCTGCTCCTTCACCCTTTCCTTTTCCTTTTGCTTTTTCTCTAGAAAAACTCCCAAAGATGCTAAAACTTATAATACAAATTCAGCTTCCTTCAGGCCTGCCCCTTCCACTCCTTTTCATTCTACTCCCTTTTCCACTTCAAGACGCCAGAAAAATTCTTGCGTCTCTCTGGAGCTGCCCAGGAGGCAGGGTGATGCTTCTCTTTTAGGCTTCAGGTACAGTAGACATCTCCATTTTGTCCATCTCTAGCCCACAGAGAATTCAGGCTCATCCATTACCAAGACCTGACCTTTTAAGGTGATGTCTACATTAGCAGTTCCTGCAGTGTAATCAGAGCACATCTGTAAAGCAGAAGAGCTGATGTTGAGGATCTGATACCTGCACTGTACAAACCCAGGAGAATTTTACTTTATAACTGTAGTATATTCCAGAAATTAGACACTCATTAGTGACTGGAATGCTTTAAGAGTGCATCCATTGTGTGTAAATTATTGTCTTAGTTTCGTCTGAATACATAGTTCACTCACTGAGAGACCACTTCACCATGTGAATCAAAGCATGGCATGTGGGGACAATCGGGCAATGCCCTTCAAAAGCACAATTTGAAACAAATGAAGTTGTATCCAAACCCATAATTCCAACTGGAGAGAAAACTGCTATGAGCTTCCACTCAACTACTCTGCTGCTCTCATCAGACAGCTGCCCTCCTCAGTATGGTGAAATCAGCTCCCCACCATTTCTCGTTGCAAAGCCTTTGCTGATGGCATGACTAAGGAACAAGAATTCCTCTTTAGCAGATGCATTTTTTTTGAAAAAAAGTCTATCGAATCCCTTCTAGTTCATTTTTCTTTCAGTTGGTGACGCCTGGAGACTTATATAGAAACCCCACAAGGCTTGTATGTATGAAGGGAATGTAAACGAAATCTTCCCAGAGAGATATTTTCCTCATTTCACAGATAGCTGGTGACAGTCAGCCCTAGTCTTTGTGAAACCTTTGCCTGCTCCTTAGAATCATAGAACGGTTTGTGTTGGAAAGAACCTTAAAAATCATCTGGTTCCAACCCCCCTGCCACGGGGAGGGAAACCTTCCATCAGACCAGGTAATGGTCTAGTGGCCCACCATGATCTAGTTATTCACCAGATCACAGTGGTACCAAGCACCCTTCCCATAAGCAGCGAACCCCCATTTTCATTGACTCAGGCAACAACGCTGAGTACGGATGTGCTGGGAGCGTTTCCCTGCTTTCCTCTCCTTCTTAATCTATTTTTTGTTTATCATGTGTCACTGTCCTTCTCATTGTTAAACTTCACATTTTGTTGCACGCAAGAAAGGAAGAAAATTAGCGGTGAAGAATTAGTCCAGCTAACGTAAAGCAAGTTACCAGTCCAGTTAAAAAGATACCTTTACATCATTCAATCAAAATAAAAGGAGGAATTAATCATGCAGCTGAAATACTAATGTGTGGGCCATTCCACCCTAGAGCTGCCCCTCTAGCCAGCCTTTTTGCACCTCCCTGGCAAACCCTGGATTTCTGGGAATGCAGACCAGTTTTCTTTAGGCAAGCAAGGCATTGCCCCAGTGTCCCAAGTTCCCATCACAAGGAGGCTGATGTTGACAATGCTGATTTCTTCTTCTTCTCTTCCTCCTCTGTTTTGGGGGCCACATAAGGTTATTTTTACACTGCTGTTTGTTGGTGCATTTCTTTCACCTTATTCCACAATATAATATTATGCTTACTCAAGGACAAATTTTGCTTACTCTCGGTGATTTGCTGGAGTATGCTGTATGTGGTAAGGCCGAGTTTTACTGTATATACCATGGAAATCCATGATCATACAGTTCAACAAGATGCAATAATTTTCCATTGAGACAGAGGGTTAAGGGTAATGCATAAAGCCTCTAGTTAAACTGTAACTGACTGAGCATTTTTAATGTTAGACTTTAGATGCTCAGCAAGCAAAACATGTTAAGGCAAGTGTTTAGGCTAGGGTAAATCTTTGCGGCCTGTGAGCTTTTATTAGTAATCAAAAGCCCATGTGTCCTGGGCTACTGTACTCCACTACAGTGTCAGTGTCTTTGATGTGTTGAGGCAGACATCAAACTATACGCAAGTTAGCCCAAATACTAAATACCCACTAGTAGAAGAACTTCCAGACTTGCAAGACTAGGAAGTAAAAACTAACAACTGGAAGCTGTTTTATCTGTCTTTGATTTACAGCTTTCAGAGGGTTTATAATAGCCCTATAATAACCCCTGGTGCTTTGCTTTTGCTTTCACACAGGCATGCACACGTAGGACCCTTCATCGTCTGATATCTGAGACTACTGGGATTCATTAGCAAGAGCATTCATCTTGTTAAGGATGCATTAATAGCATCCACTGTAAGTATTAATCTGCTGTTGTCAAGTGATAATTGCAGAAGATGGTGATTGCATCAACCTTCACCAAGTTCAGCAGATGGAAAAGTCCTTGCACCCTTGCTTTAGGCACTCACACCTGCAGAGTATTTTTGTGTTTTCTATCAGCTTAAAAACCTGTGACACATTTCAGATTACAAAGAACCATAAAACTTGCCTTTTTCTTGTTTCCTAACTGCTGATAAAAGTAATTTTTAGGACCTGATTGTATCCAACACAGGTCTGGTGGGCTGGGCTACTACTAGATCCCAAGTGATAGAGGAGAAAACTCTGGGAGAAGGTAAAAGAAGGACTCCTGAACAAGTGACATTTGACTCAGGTACTATAAGTAGCATCAGGCCCGATGGGGAGACATATTTGACCTTTGAATAGGCATTTTAGGTCCAATTCCTTATAGAAAGTACATGTCTGCATCCAAACTATCCATCTGCTCTGCAGTCCGCAGTAAGAAAGGCAGTCGCAGACCAAGATTTGCCTCATATTCAGCATGGATTGGGTCTGGCTGGCGTGGAGTTAACCCATAGCAGCCCTCATAGTGCTGTGCTTTGGGTTTGTAGCTAGAACAGTGTTGATACCACACCAGCATTTTGGCTGCTGCCAAATGCCAAGTGCAACCAGCTGGCTGCACAGCATCAGGGTTGTCTGCCTAACTGACCCCCAAAGGCCAGTACTCTGGGGGGGGGCCAAGAGGCTGGGAAGTAATTTAGCCAAGACAGCTGACCCAAACCGACCGAAAGGATATTCCGTACCATATGATCTCGTGCTTAGCAATAAAAGCTAGGAGAAAAGGTATGTGTGTGTCTAATATGTTATTAAGGCATTTGTCTTCTGAAGCAAATGCTACGCATACCAAGGCCCTGCTTCCCAGGAAGTGTTTGTACATAGCCTGATGATGGGAAGCAGAGAATCATATTTTTTTCCTTTTCTTTTCTTCTGCATGTGGCCTTTGCTTTTCTTTATTAAACCACCTTTATCTTGACCTATGAGTTTTTAATCTCATTTAATCCCCCTGCCACTCGAAAGAGAGGGAGCAAAAGAGTGGCTTGGTGGGCATCTGACGGCCAGCCAAGGTCAACCTACCACAAAGAGCGAGATGAATCGTGCCTTAGAAGTGCTCGCTTCTTCTAGGGAAGGAGGAGCCCAGGATGACCAGTTGTAATATGGGTATCTACACTGAGATGAATCCCACCTTCCACATCCATTCCAACCTCCTGATTAAGAACTGAGTCCCTTAATCTCTGTTATCAACTCCTCTTGAGTTATGATGTGAACCATCCTTCTGCAGGCGTGGTAGCAGTCCTATGTAGGTCAGCAGGACTGTTCACCTGCTCACAACCAGAGCAGCTTAACAGCAACGCTGGATCTTGTTAGAGGATCCATTGATGTGGATCCATTAGCACTATACACCTTGGTTTCCCTGTGTGGAATGAGTGTTGATTCATACTTACTAGCCAGTGAAGTCAACTGATGAAAAACATTACTCTGATTCTTCCCAGAAATAATTACCTATGTTTGTCCAAGGCAGAGGATCTCATTTCTTCCAGAAATGTTATGGTAAAGCTTTATTCTCAGACATTTTTTTTCTAAAAGCCAAGTAGCCTTTTCTAGATTAGGAGGGAAAACTTTTTTTTTTTTAATAAATCCAATCTGACTGTTATTCCAATTTCTATCTGACATTGTTTCTCAACAGATGAAGCCAGTCTGTCACAATGGTCTTACAAAGAAACAGGCAATAACTGATTTTTGGCACTAAAATACAAGCTTTCCATTAGCTAAAGTTCACAAAAAATGAAATACTAAGTAGAGGCTTATATGCCAGCAAACAGGAATCCTATTTATTGACAGTTTCCAGGGGCTCTTTGAGCAAAAGAGCAGTACAAGGATTGGTCTCTGGGAAATGTTTCTGGTAATGCTCAAGCCTGGATAACATTAAAGGAGAGCATTTCGCAATTTCTCCAATGCAGCCAACTGTGACATTTTCATTTCTAGGTTAGTTTTTTTCATCAATTCCTTAATTAAAAGTAATCAGAAGACTGCTAAACATTTTGTTGTCTCATACTGGAAACCCACAAGCAAATTTAGCATAGAATAGCAATTTTATTCCTTCAGTAAGCAATAGTTGCCTTGCAATTTCAGGCTTGGAAGCTTTAGAGTCATTGTAAGATTCTACAAAGCAGCCTCCTTATAGGACCTAAGTGCTTTAGACACACCAGGAAAAATCTGGTACGAAGATGCTCACATTGCTGAATTTCTGTGAAAGTGAAAATTATCCAAAGCTACACGCAAATTATATTACCCTGCAGAGTTAGCTAAGGCTTTAAGTTGTATCTAACTTCTGGATCCACGTGCTAAGCCATCTCACTGGAGACTGGTGATGCTTCAAATCAGGTGTAATGCCAGCCAGCATATAGGATAAAGGCCTCACTGTTTATTTCAGTTGGCATGTGCCTGATCTGCAGTGGAGGTAAAGACAAAGCCCCTCCAGTGGCATCTGATACTTACTCCACCTTCCCACAAGAACAGACAAGAAAATATTCATACGCGTACTCAAGTTTCAGTACCCAAGAGATCCTTTCGGTATGCCCTGAGAAGCTCTACCAAAGTGGGGGAGTGAACTTTGCAAAATGAAGATATACCAAGTCAGACATAGATAGTGGCTGGGTTTAACACAGTGTTCCACTCCAGCGATGCTAACTGCTGCCAAGACGTGGTTTAGAAAAGCATCACATAGGTATTACCTATATTTGGGGATGTATCGCTGGATTGTACCCAGGTATAAACTCCAGAATTCAGAGAGAAGATCATAGCAAAGCCTTCTTGCAGGAATGCAGCATGACCACCCACAGCCCCTTACTATGTTATAGACATAAATTTTGGTGATGGAAAAATAGTAGTGGAGGGAAACTTCCCTGCCTATGGCACCTCACTAAGGACCTGATAAATCAGTGGAGAATTGTCCTATTCGTCCTTGACCTGTGCCAAAGACCATGAACATATTTAACCAAGAACCTTCTGAACCAGCTAACTCTCTTTGTTTGCACATTCCAGCTTGTGCTGGACCCTGAACAGAGCACTTTTTAATGAACAGTTTTTGCTTGAAGTAGGTCTACCATTAGCACTGGCACCAATGGCCAGTGATTTCCTGGTTAACATTTGAAGACCCACTTTGCATTTAGAAATCTAGTTTCACATCAGAGCAAGGATTCATCACAACAAAAAATTCTGAATTAATTAATTTAAAGCTTTTATTTTTAATGGGGAAGTGGAACCAATACGGATTTCAAGAGATTTCAGGCTGTGGAAAACAGTCATCTCTCTAGAGGAAAAGAGAGAGCAAATTTTCCAAACTAATTTCCCTACCTCTCTCACAAGCTGTATCTCCTGCTTCCTGCACGGGGTTGGAGAGTTTGGTAATTTTATCCTGCCTGAAAATTTCACATATCATTCTGAGCATCTCTTGTGCAAATAGCTCTCCTGTGACTGAAAGGTTCTTCTAGCACTTCACAGCTCAGCTGGCTGGAAAACTTCTCAATTCCATCCGAGACGACTCTTAAGTTCATGGTCCCCTGCCCAACCTGGCCTTTTACCTTATCAACCCTCCTCAAGCTCTGATGCTTCTGAGATGGAATATTCTGATTTACAGACATCTGACTTGCCTCAAACTGTCCTCAAATTGCTAATAATTGAAATATGCCCAGCTTGTGGGACAATATATGTCTCTAGCGTCCCACCACAGTGGCAAAATGGCAAAGGCAGCAGCAGAGAGGTGAATTTATGCTTGCTACATCTGTAACCTCTGTCAGTCCCAATACTAGCAGGATTATGCCAGCTTGCACTAGATAATTAGCGTGCTCTCATCCAAGCATGCAGAATGTGTTTATCCACTTAAACAGTTTGCTTCCTTCAAGTAATATTTAATCCACAGAAATTGCAGACATCGAATGTTTCCAAAACTAGACTCTTTCTTGCATTCATGAATCATCAGTGGTCTACTTCTACGGCATTACGTATTCTATCCAAGAGCAACACATTATGTGAGTTTATACCCTGTTCTTGTGCCATAAATTATATTCACAATTAGGTGTGATACAAATTCTATAAGTTACATCAAATTATGTTAATATTTTCAATTCAGAAAAAAATATGTTAATAAATTTACCAGATAAAGATAGAGGAATTCTCAAACATATACAAATACTTTTTTAATGTAGGCTGATCTCTCAGTGGCTGTGATTGCAGAAGACATCTGTTACTCAGGCAAATGAGCACTTATTTAAGTTAAGCCACTGGCATCAACTGATTTGAGTATGACCCCTGATAGGTGTGGGAAGTAAGAGAGTACTTATCTTCTCCATGGTTGAGGACCTGTATTTCTATGTAAGTGCACAGAAGGAGCTTTATGCAGGAAAATGAGTGCCAATCTCAGATACCACCAAGAATATTCACTCTGTGAGCAAAGCTGCCTGAACAACGTACAGCTGTAGACCCAAAGTAGAAAAAGCTTCATTTTTAAGTTGTCTAGATGATGACAGTTTTTTAGTCTGAGCTACAGAGCTAAAATGTGGGTCCAAAACCCCAAATCTAGAAGTAAAGAGCTCTCTAGTACCTTCTGGCATGGAAACTTTGTACTTGCTATTTCTAGGACCATTTTTTAGAACAGCATCGTGGGTTTAACCATAGGAATAAAATTTCTGACTTTAAAATAATGCCACACAAACAATTTTGGTTAATTCTGAAAGGAGGAAGAGGCGAAACAAATTTTCTAAGAAACCTTAAACAACTGAGATAGAGTCAATAAAAGCTGCTCAGAGGTGTGGAGTTTCCATTCTTGGAGTTACTCAAAATCTACCCAGATGTGGCCCTGAGCATTCTGCCCTAGAGGACCCTGCTTCAGGCAGATCTGGTGGACTGACAGTCTCCAGAGGTGTCTTCCAACTTCAGCTTCTCTGTGATTCCATTCTCCTGTTATATTCAAGCCTGTTGCTTATGCTGACCTGATGTCAATTGATTTTTCAAATGATGGAACAAACAGCTGAAGAACAGTTTCTTGAAACTCAGACTTAAGCACAGCTGAAGGAAATTCAGAACCTCAGTTATGAGGGATTATGAAGTGCCAGTTACAGTTGATTTGAAAATCTAGACTACAGATTATTTAAAGCTTTCTAGCAATTTTTTTTTACTTCATCTGGTTTTTTTTTTCTTTTTTTTTATTGCAAGAGGAGAAACTTTCATTTTTTATATTTCCAAAACATATGAAGGATTTTCTTCGCCTCTGATTTTTATCTGCACTTTATTGTCCTTTGGCAGGATTTGTTTATTGTGAGGTTTCAGTTATTAAATACAAAAGGATAAAAAATTGCCTTAGGATGAAATCTTCATATCCATTTTTTACATGAAAGAGAGTAGAAAGTGTAGAGGAAAAAAAAAAAAACCAACATCAAAAGAAATGGTTTATGTAGCTTCTTTTAAGCTTTGATACTATTTAAGATAATTCTTTTTATAACCAACAGTTAGATAACCTGCTGCTATTGATCCCACAAACATCCTGTTTACTGCTAGTGGATTGCATACAAATGCGGCATAGTTTAAGAACTGCAGGAACAATGACTCTTACAAGGATTAGCATCAAAACCGTGCCATATTGCTTCTCTTTCCTGAGGTGATAGTTGAAAATAACCTAAGTGGGTTATGGAAAATTAAGCCTCAAGATGGTTAGGGAGATGCTTTCAATTGAAGGATTCTTGTAAATATGCTAACTGAGCTTCTGGAAGATTTCTACAACATTCCTTCAAGGAAGCACAATCACTGGCACAGTAGTCTTTGGAAAGCAAAGGAGCACAAATTCACCAATTCAAGACCGGATATTTAATGTGGATTACGGGTATGCAGGCTGGAGGGTGCTGAAGAAATGAGGGTATTATGGAACTGCAAGAAACAAAATATTTTCTATAATAGCAGATGAGGGAGACGGGTGACAGAACTGAGAACTATGTCATGCTGAAAAACAAATTCTTTAAAACACAGCAGGGCTTTGGCTTCTGAAATAATTCTGAAATATGGGTCAGATTCAGAAAAATCCAGGCAAAAACGGGGAGAAATAGTCCTTTAAAGAGTCAATCTATTTCTTACCAACACTGTTTTAAATGCAATGTTATCTTTACTTTTTTAAAGCAATGTTTTCATTTTAATTTGGATTTCTATTAAAAAAAAAAAAGATTAAATGAACTGGAAATGAATTGAAACACTTCCTTTTTTATTTAAAAGACTTGTTTCATTCAATGTTTTTTTTTCTGTTAAAAACAGTTTACGATGAGAGAAATATTTTCCATCTTTTTTTTTTTTCAGTTCAGCAGGCAAACTAAAAATGCCATTATTTACAAATGTTTATTGAGTATACTTCAATCCCCTAATCATTTCCCATAGAAATGCTGAAGTTTCTTTTTTCTAACTTAGACTGAAAATAGTGTAATCAGCTGGCTTTGAAAGTATGGCACAAACCAAAAATTTCGTATCCCTTGGTAATCATAGAATCATTTAGGCTGGAAAAGACCCTTGGGATCATCGAGTCCAACCATCAACTCCACTCTACAGAGTTCTCCCCTACACCATGTCCCCCAACACCTCATCTAAACGAGTCTTAAAGACATTCAGGGACGGTGACTCCATCACCTCCCTGGGCAGCCTGTTCCAGTGTCCGACCGCTCTTTCTGGGAAGAATTTTTTCCTAATATCCAGCCTAAACCTACCCTGCTGCAGCTTGTATGGCTTATTCTATGGCTTGTGCTACAACCATTGTCATAGTAAACCAGAAGAACAGCCCCTCTGGGTTTAAAAGAAATGTTTATTATTTTCTCAGTGCATTATAAAAGTTAAGCAATTTTTTCAGCATTCCTCAAGATAACAGCAGCACAAATACCTGCCCAAAGATCAGTGAAATGATTGAAGAGACAACGGAGGGTACCTTTAGCTTCATAATCATATAGACAAGAATCTTGTAAATAAATCAATTATTATTGACCAATTATAATTTATCAGTTAATGATGACTCAGAGATGATCTCAGCCACCTCCAAAAACAGTTTTCAAGACTGATTAGATGAATAGCACCGAGTCCTTGAAGAGCAAGCTGTTAGATCGAATGCTTTCCAAAAGTGAACGGACTCTCTGAATGCATTTATATCGTAGAAGACAAAATTTGTGTTTGATGGTACAGGCACAGAGTAGATCTACATATGATGCGATCTGACAGAGTCTACCTGTGCTGCAGCAATATGGTGGTGTAACTGAAAATCCATTCTAGGCGGAACTACACGGGCATCCTGCAGCATTTCAGTTGCTAACAGGGATCTCTTCTGTTAGGTACAGGGTAAGATCTAACTAGATGACATGGTAGAGCCTGAAATCTCCAGGGAAACTGAAAAGAAGTCATAGTTTGACCAATTTATTTCTCGAACTGAAAGACTAAAAAGGAAACTAATCTCCAGCTCACCAATATTTCCAGATGCAGTAGGTCCAAACTCATTACTTGTTTCACTTACAGAATAGACTTTCCTAAAACGTCTTTTTTTCCTGGATACAATGACACAATCTACTGTTTTATTAAAAGTAAGCAGAAGTAGAAAAGAAAAACATTCACTTTTAAATGTGTTGAAACTCACAGAATTTAACTGAATTTGACTTATTGTTTTATCTCGCCCTGCAAAGGAAATAAATAGTTGCCAACCAGATTCTACCTGGATATCTGCTTGTCTGTGCCTCTTCAATACGAAGATAAAATGTGATTTTATTTGATATAGGCTAGCACAACAAATACTATTATATAAAGTAGTATAGAAGGAAAATTAATTTGTAGCGTTGATAGGTATTAGAATAATGAAGGAATATCCAGACTATTCTCTGAGGAGATTTAAGACAAGAAAACCTATTACAATGACAATGACAATGGCCTTACAATGAAATTATCTTGTAATGGAAGAAAAAAACCCACCTTTTTGTCCTGGAGTGAGACAGTATCACCCCTGGAGCATCAGGCAACAGGCATTAAGTATATGAAGAAAACATAGGACTCATCCAGAAAAAATACATCAAGTGAATCTAGCCTGGAATAGAACACCTTGTAGGGCAACAGAGCTGCAGTAATAGGGTTTTTCGTGCTGTCTTCTACTACATTCTCAAAAGCAAGCTAAGGCAAAATGACCTGGGTGAAATTCTTGTTAGACAGAAAACTGATTGTGAACCAAAGTCAGAGAGTAATTACCAGGAAGTAGCAGCAGTAGTTAAACTTGGTTTATGAAGTGCGGTTCCCCCAGGAGTCTGCCCAGGACTCAGGACTGACCATATTTCTGTCCTATCATCCTTGTCATTAATATGCATAGAGACTGAATTTTCAGCTGATAAAAATGGAAGGAACTAAGGCTGAAATTCAGCCTGACCTTGATAAACTGAAAAAGTGGCCTGACAACTTAGACCAAAATTCAGGAAATTATTGCACTTTAATTGGAATTATTAGCTTTAAAATCACCAAGTGGGAAATAGCTGCTTAAAAACCAGTTGTTCCAGAATGCAGGCATTTGAAAGAACCACAAGTCACACAAAAGTCGACAATATAGCCTGCAGGGCACATGAAGTAATCTTGCTGCTCTCCATGGCTTATTTAAGTTCTCAGCAAGAGTTGTGTGCGCAGTTTTAGGCACCACAATGAACCAATCAAAGTCCAGAAGAAAACAACAAAAGTAATCACCAGAGGACTGTAAAAAGTGGTTCATGAGGAAAAGGTGAAGAGGCTGAGGTTTTTGATCCAAAGAAGAATAAGCAGGAGAATCCCACAACAGTAGTTTTAAAATATGTAAATGGTATCTGCAAAGAGGAAGGAAACAAAATTTTCAAGTCCACTGAGATTGGGAAAATTGTCAAGATCTAAAACCTGCAGAAAGGGAAATTTTACTGAGGCAGTAGGAAAAGTTTTCTAATAGGTAAGACAGTAAAACACTGGAAAAAATATGGCTTAAGAAACCTCTGGAATTGAAGGTTACTGAAAGACAGATTAGAGAAACTTCAGTCAAAATGGTCTACATAATAATAAACCCTTTGGGCTGGAGGGTAAATAAAAGACACTTTTAGGGTGCTTTCCTGACATATTTTCTATGATTCTAGGAAACTAAACTCCTGTTCCCCTCATCTGTCGTTTGCCTCCACCAAGGGCAAACACTTAACTCATGGGAAACACTGAGTGCACTGTAGGTTCTACCACAGGACTTGTAGTGTGGGCTGCAGCTGTGCTGTAGCCTGAGAAAATCAAGACAGCAAAGCTTGTTTTCACACAGCTTGGTTCTAATTTGTACATCATGGAGCCCCTGACAAAGGAAACATTACTGTTTTCCCAACCGAGTTATGAAAATGATGAAACTTGCCCAAAGTCAATCATAGAGACAGTGACAGAAAGAGGAAGGGACATCATGTCTCTCAAGTTCTTGTCTCATCCTCTGTGTAACATAATAGCTAGACTGGTTCATTCACTGACTCATCAAGGTGTGTGTCTTCGAATTCTATGATTGGCCGTTTTTTAAACATCATCTCACCTTTCATACCCTGTCATAAGTGTGCAAAGGAAGACCTTGAGCAACCTGGTGTTACCTGGAATTTGGCCTTGCTTTTAGTGAGGGAAGGTGGACCAGAACAAGAGTGGTCATCCGGCAACTTCAATTGTTCAGTACCTCTATGGCTCTCCAATGAGACAAGAAAACTCCTACATACAGACTCTGATTTATCTTGAATGTACTTCATGGAGCCGGTGAAGCCTTTTTAGAGCGACGTGGAGGTACTGTGACCTGCAACGGTGGTCACACACACATCACTGTAAGTAGAGTGGGAGAAGATGTGCCAGAAAAAGAAGGATGAACTCCAGCACAAACAGACCCTCATCTTCCCTTCTAGAGCCAGGACTGGCTAGATCATCCTGCCTGCAGAGAGGAAAGACCACATCATGTCCGTCTGTAAAGGGGAACCATCTAGACCAAGCAGAGGTACTTGTTTGTAGAATAAACTCGTGCCGATTAGCAAACTCTCATTCTGTCTCACTTTCGCTCACTGTTTGGTACTGTACTTCTACATGTAACATCTCATTACCACACCAAACACAAAGTTCTGGCCAAAAAACTGCTGGACCTGGTCAGATAAGGTTGCAGAGCCAGGACCTGAACCCCCATCTCCAATGAGCCAAGATTGCCTAAATGTATTCTTTCCCCTTGAATCCTCCTTCTCTCTCTGCCCTCTTTCAATACTTCATTTCTTTTTCTTCATTTCAGCTGGGCTGTGCACATACAGAGACTCCTTACTCAAGTACAAAAAATGCGCATGTAGTGAGACATTTTCTTTTGGCATAATGACAATAGAGTTAGAATAAATACAAAAAAAGAAGCAAAACTAACAACAAGAACTGCAAGAATAAATTAATCTTCTTTTACTTCCCTTTAAAAACTGTCCCTGACTACTCTGTGTGTTTCTGAAACGTTCCTCATATTCCATTTAACTTAAAAATGCGTCGTGCAGAATGTCTGAATAATCTCATTGAGAAAGATGCTCACTTGGTATTAGGTATGTTTCAAACAAATTAAGCTTCTATGAATTACAAAGGGGGTAAGAATATAATTTATTCTTGGTTTAGCTTTTCAGTATTGACAAGCAACCTTGATGTACAATAAGCAAAAGATACACAGTGGATTGCTGCACACCTTCTACTGCCTGTACAGGCATGGAAAATCTCTTCTCTCAGACCATGCCTGCTTAAAATCCGCCCTGCCAAATTTTTAGCTGTGGTCAATTAAACGTTGCTCTGTCACGGGAGGCATACCATTACTCACAGAGGCTCAGCCGACTGCAAAACAAAAGCAGACTGTCACAGACTTGTGGGTGTTTGACAACCTGCTCTGCACAGCTGCGCGCCGAGAACGCGGGACTGAGCACAGTCCAGTCCAGCTCCTGTGATGTATAATTACTTTTATACTCTTATCATAAAGATGTCATCTTCTCTGTAATTAAATCTGTGCATCATTAAATAGTCACCGCTTTACTATTTACAAAAGTGGTGAATTTAATTTGTCATGATGCTATTATCTGGAAGTATTTTGATGATTTGACATATTTTAATTAGCTCCAAAATAGCTTTCTTCTTGTATCAACTCTGCCAGAAAGAACTTCTTACATTTAGAACAACAGCAACTGCCTGGGATTGCAAGAGATCAGTGTTCATCTGTCCTATATACTCTCAGCGCGTCAAAAACGTCCTTTTTATTCCTTTACAGGCTATCAAAATGAACTGTACTAAATCATTCAAGAAAAGAATACTTAGTTTTTTCTTCATCTGCAGATAGCTGTTCCCACCAGGTTTCACCAAAATTTCAAAGCCCTGTTTTTTCTATTTCTAAAATACATCTAGGAAGCTCACTGATGCCTTTGGAATGAGCCCATCCACCTATGGCAAAGGCAAAGGAAAACTGCAGCTTCAAAACCACCTGGCTGCAACATCAGCTCTCTGTTGCCAGCCCAAATCAATGCCTGAAAATGGTCAAGAAAAGTCAGGCAGTGACCAGGAAGGAAGGTAATGGTGTCAGCATGTGGAGGGCATTGAGCTGGGCTTGTAAACCCAGCTGAGCACGCCACGCACACGTGAGCACAGCTTAGATAACATGTAAGCACACTGAAACATAATGCTTAGGTCAGACACAGATACTGCAATCATCCCCTGATGTCTCCATCTCTCCCTCTTAAAAGAGGTTTTTGTGGCTTCTTACTGCCTGCGGGCTACCTTGGTCACAGACACTGAGGTTGATTTGGAGTGACAGCATACCCAAGAAGCTGAAAACAGTCTCCCACTAACACTCCCTCTCCATTTATCCTTATCCATGCCCCTGCGTGCAAACGTTTTTCTCTCCCTGGCTTTACAGTCTAACAGTTTGCAGGAACGCTTTGAGCTTTCCAACAGCGGGAAACCACTGTGGGCTTCCCAGCCTGGGAGCTGCTACGTGCTACGTGAGATGCTCTGGAGTGCTACAGAAACCGCTCTCAGGCAGCTGAGTGCCTCCTCCTACGCATGGGGCCAAACAGAGCTGGGAGGACTGCTTGTGCCACCACCCCTGTGCATTGTGGCCACTAAAGATACTAAATCAGGGTTCTTAAATGCATGTTACTGTATTTGGAAAAGAGTGACTCCCATCCAGGCATGGGACTTCTCATATACTAAGTCTCTTCCATTGGTAAATATCCCCATTTCTGTTACTAATAGTAGGAAGAGATGTTAAAACAGTATCTCTAAAATAAAACTCATAAGGTAGCAATGACACACCTGAGAAATGGCGTTTCTCTCTCGTGTAGCGGTACACAAGGCAAAGGGACCTATCAGTGCTGACCACCCTGATACAGCAACACGATTCAGGGTGCGACAAGCAGATTCTCCCCAAAAATGCAGCACGTGTAGTGCTGCATCCTACAGCCAAGAGATGCCCACAGCACCCATTCACAAGGGTTCCCAGCACTAAGGACCATGAGAAGCTGCCTGCTACTGGCTGAGTTACCCAGCTTGTGGCCATCTTCGACTTACTGCTACTTCGGGAGCTAAAGCCTTGGGACAAGGATGGCACGTCTCCATCAAGACCACAACTACTATGTTCACAAGCAACTACTGCAGAACTGAAAGAATAGGAAGACATTTCCAACAAGCACTTGGACCTTCCCTCTTGGACAAAAACTTGGACCCAAACACCAAAAAATCCAAACAACTCAAACCATTTTTTTTTTGTGCTATCTTAGATGACCCAGTTTGTGACAGAAGAAAAACTGTGAACCTTGAGGATCAAATTCCAGAGCATTCAGCCACAAGTTTTTGCATTGTTTTCAATGCAAGGAGGAGCAGCAGCTACGGTGAATCCTAACCATTCATCAAGATATATTAGGCAGGAACATCCTCTCCTCCTCCATCAGCTGGTCTAAATGTTTCTGAATAATACCCCTTGACTGCTGTAATGTAGAGAGATGGAGCACGATCTAGCACTTGGCAGGCTGGCTTGCTGACTTTGCAATGAGTTTGCCTGACTCTTGGGTCCTAGTTGCAAATAGTGAAAAGCAGTAGTTTAATTTAGTGGAACATGTGTTTGCACTTTCTTTTTTTATTACCATGAAAACCTGACTCGATAAAATTAAGCCAAGGTTTTTCCATCCCTTTACGCCCTGGAAGTTACATTTAGGCACTTAAATTAGTGCTCTGGTGCACCCACAAGTTTTGCTCTAGTCAAGCTACAGATGCTCAAAGCATATGGATCGCTGGATGGTTTCATTTGGATGCCTCCACCCTTCATCCCGCAGCCATTCTGCACATGTCTAACAGGATTTGAGCTAAGTCAGAAGAGATGAATTAAGCACGTAGGTAAATACAAGCCAGCTTGTGTTAGCACTTAGGAGACCAGTTTTGGTCAGAGTAGTTGGGTTTAGAATTCATGGTCTTAAAAAAAACTGTCAAAATGTACCCGTCTAATTTAAACTGATGGTGTCCCTTCCCACTCTTCCTCTCCCTGCTGCACAATGTGATCCAGCCCTCACCCACCTTCTCCCACAACATATTTCAAGTTTCTTTTGCCCAAGATCCCTTCTACAGTTGTAGAAAATACTGTTCTTCAGCATAACAGGCCATAAGAAAAAAAATATCCATTTCCTAAATGTCAGTCATAGGGATCCAGACTACAGTGAGTGCAACTTCAACCTGTTCATCCCTATCAAACAGGAATAAACACCGGACAGCTTTGCTAGCAGCTCCTGCCAGACAGACAATGCCAGAACATCAAGGACATAAAAGCCTAGAGAAACAAAATGCACACCGGTGCATTTTATAGATTTAAGGAACAAATAAAGTCCCCCTAGAAAAACGCCATTATAATCAATATTGCTAGCTTCTCAAAATTTCGTTTCACATCTCAGGAATAATCTGATTCACAAAATTTCCCAAATTTTTGATTTCCCAAGAATTTTAGCTTTCATTGTCTCCTAATCCTATTTTTTTTGAGAAGATATTGCTCTTTATAATTAAAAATGGTAAATAAATCATTCAAATATTGTTAATTTCTCAAAACATCTCTCTTAATCCCAACATTTTGAAGGTCCTATGCACACTTCTGTGAATACAAAGACTTGGCAATACTATAAGCAGCCTTAAAATCTGAAAAGCAAATAAAAAATAAAACAGAACCACAACTATGGAAACTGCTTGTTGATGTTGGAGCTGTTGTGGGAAATAATCCATTGAGGGCAACAAAAATAAAAGTTAAGATATAGGTTCGATCCTGCTTTCATTCACACTGAGGTAACTTTGGGTGTAACTCCAGAGAAGTCATCAGAGCTCGCGGAGCCTTATTTCAAGTGGAGACAGGAGCCGATTCACTCTCCAGTCTACTGAGGAGGAAAGACCACCAGACTTAAGGATACTGAGAAACAGGAAAACAAAGCCAATGCCCCAGCAGTCTGACCTACCAAAGCAAGACCCACACAGTCAAACCAAGGTTTACTGGCTGCCATGAAAAATCCTTGGGGCTGATGACTGCAATGAGACATTTCATCCAGTCTTGCTAAATAAACTTGGAACTCTTATCCTGGTTTCTGGCAGAAGTCATATCTGGCATCCTCACAGTTTTTTTTGAGCTTACCATGAAGAAGAGAGATCGACCAAAGCCCAGATCATAAGCCCGCGCTTCAGAAGACACAGATTCAGGTCCTCAAAGCACACAGGGTTCAGACAGGTTGGCACCAAGCAATTCCAAGAGGGAGTTACTGTTGAAATTAAGAAAAAAAGGTATTTAGACTTCAGCTGGCAACACTGACCTTCCTCGGACAGGCCTTTCTGCAGTTTTTCAGACAGGTTTAAAAGAAGACTTCTGCCAATGAGCATATGCAAGGGATTGGAGTGTTCACCATTCTTCCAGGGAACACTTCTCAAGCAATTTCTTAGGGCGGGATCTCATATTACTATCTCACATATATGTTTTGCAGAGATCTTGTTGTGCTGTGTACTGGTCTTAATAAAAAAATAAACCCAGATATTTTTTGGATATGGTTCACTTGACCACTATTTAATATTGATTTTGGGGCTAGATCAATTCATTTTTCAGGAGTGCTCTTTTTCCTCTCCAGTCTCTCCTCAGAGAGCATCTGTGTGTTTCTTGCAATTCCAGCTGGGAAAGTCATCCTTTGATTCAAACATAACTTATGCGTTGTGCCAGTCTTCAAGACTAGATCCCCAAGCATAATGATAAGTGACGTTACCATCCATGTATTTGCACTCTTAAAAAGGCAGTGAATGAGGCAATCCACATTGAACAAGCACAAGGTGAACATATGGAAATGTACTTACTGGTAAGATAGAGTTAAGAGCAAAGAATGGAGAAAAGAAACTAAGAGTACAACTTGTGTGGAGTTGAAAGGAGATATATACTCTGTAAGACAGACTGTCTCAATACTGGTTGGTAAAAGACCCTCAAGTAAGTTTGAGAGTCGTGTCTCTTTTCTCCTTAGCTAAGTAATAGTTCCTCTAAGTGTCTGTTCTCTTTTCAAGGTGTTCAAGAGCGGTTTTGAAGCCTACCTTGGAAGGCAGCCAACAAGTCTCTGCCACCGTGCAGAGGATCTGCAGCTGAATACCAATTGATTTCACCGTATGGTACTCTGAGGTTTGATCTATGCACCTAATGCAGAAGAGAAGAGACACTGAACTTTAAGTAACTTGCTTTGATAAGGTAAACATCATGAAACAGAAGACTGTGACTAGTTAATATGAATTAGCTTTGCCATCCAAATAGTGCAACACGGACATCCTACCAGAACTCTGGGAGACTCGGTATCTTCTGTTCTCCTGATAGTTTTGGTGCAGATCAAACCAGCAGAACTTTTTCCCTTCCACAACCGGAGGGATGCAATATATACCAGACTGTAGAAAAGACCATTTAAAACATATAAAACACTGAACTCTTCTCAGGGACAGAGTAGAAAGTCCTTCAGTTACCTTTGCTGCTTCAGTGTATCATGGAAACTTGCTTGCATTAACAGCCAACTCAGTACCATGCTCTTCTAATGCCACTAATACTCATCTAAGAGATAAAAAAGTGCCACACTGATGGCTCTGGGCAGCTCCTCCTCTTGCAAGATCAAGGTGTTCTGAAAGAGTTCTGCCAATTCAAGCAGAACCAGCCATCGCCCAGCCTTTGACAACCACAAAGCAAGAGAAAACACAACTGAGAAATCTTTTTTCCACTATATGTTCAATCTGCGTAGGAGCTACGTAATGTCTTGCAGCCAGGGTTTGGCTGTGGATAAAAATCCAGATGAAAAAGAGAACACACGGAAGAAGCAGGCCACTCTTGCGTCTACAGGCTCAATCTAAGCTCATAGACCTTTTGTTGCCTTAGTTTGGGTATCTGAACATAATATTTTCCCAGCTCGGAAGGGCACTGTGATAGCTGGGAAGCATCTTGGGCAGCTGGAGAGTGGTGCCCATAGACAAGTCCTGTTATCTTGAGGAAGTCTTAAACAGGAGTTTGACAGCTCATTTATCATCATTAGTCTTCGCCAGGGACTTTGTGATCTCTTGGATTGTTTGTGGAATGTTCTGCTAGTATTTGCTCCAAAATCACTAACATACCATTTTGAGTCAGAGTATTGATTGAGCCACACTCTTTTACTTGCAATTATTGATGGGTCAACAATATCGGTTCAGCCCAGAGTGTGTTCAGATATCAATTATCTTTCATGATTCTGCATGTGTTCATTAAAGAATTGATAGTTAGCTGTCTAAATGAAAAATACCATCATCTGTTTTGCACATAATAGATGTAAGACGTCATAATTTGTCAAGATATGAAGAGGAAAAAGACAGATAACTCCCCCATTCTACCCGAAATAGGCCAAGCAAGGGAGAACTAAATCTTAATCACTGAGTCTGTTTAGACAGCCACTCAGTGAAAAAAGGCAGATGTAAGTCATAGGACTAAACAAATGACTCTCAATAATCACTATGATTAACCTGGGACCACTTGAAGTGAAGAGCTATAAAAAAGTATTAACCTGAAGAGCTCATAAACTGGAAAAATAAATGTCGGAGAGTTAAAAATGGAAGTAGGCATATGATCCTAAAATGTACCCTATCTCAGAATTGTATGTATACAGATCTACCAGTTATTTTTATTTACCCTTTATATATTTTTTTATATATATATATACCCTTTATATATTTTTTTTATATATAACATTTTACAGGCACAACAGAGGCAATTCTTGAGGAGTCATCAAAAAAGAAAACAGACCTGTTTAAGAAAAACGTGAAGACTGACAAGGGAAGAGAAATGAAGGTCAGCTTCATTGACAAATGCAAACACGTTAGGACTAGCATAGGAAAACAGAGATGTGAACCAATGTTGTGCCAATGTTGTGAACCAAGATGTGCCAATGATGGCAGGGTAAGTGGAAATCAAAAATGTGAGACCCAGGGATGACAGAGTGAAATGTAGATTTGGACAGAGAGATGCCTAAACCTCTGTGTTATGTAGTGCTCAATCTGTGGCTGCCCCTTGCTAACATCAGACCACAACCAACAAGAAACAGAGTCTAACAGGAAAAGAAGTTTGCAGAAACGCACACAGGCAATTCAGCACTTCAACCCAAAATATCTTGCACTCTTGAAGAAAAAAAAGTTAAGAAGCTTTATAAAAATGGAAATTTTCAAAAACAAAACAGCAGTTTCAGCAAGTAGCTGACACATCTGCCTAAAGAAAAGTACAAAGACTATTCTATCCCATTCCAGACCACTTACAGACATTTATAAAGCCAGTCTCATATTCATGTGACTTCAGCGGTTTCCCTCCTGTTCATCATTCCAGGTATGTAAGAGTGTTGGGACATTGTATGGAAAATGATTGGCTGACCTGTGCTTTCCTTTGGATTTATCAGTAACGTAGGATTTCTTGGGGTTTTTTAAGTTGTTTGAAGTACTTCCTAAGTTAGACATGGCTTTCCTTGATTAGAACAATTTCATGCAATAGAGTCCTGGAGAAAAGGAGTGTGGAGGAGAGCTGGTTGGTAGTGAAGAACCTCTTACGAGCTCAAGAGTAATGCAACCCACCATGCAGGCAATTAGGCAAAAGCAGCAGAAGGTCTCCATGGATGAACAAGGAGCTCCTGACTAAACGTGAACATAGAAAGAAAGTGTACAAGCGGGGTCAAATCACCCAGGAGGAATATGGAGATGCTGCCCAACCAAGCAGGTAAGGGATAAGAAAAGCCAAAGCCTCCTTGGAGTTGAATTTGGTAAGGGACACGAAGAACGATAACAAAAGTTTCTACAGCTGTATCAACAGTAGAAGGAAAACTAGGGAAAACATGTGCCCACTGCTGAATGAGCTGGGGGACTTGGTGGCAAAGGACAAAGTACCTCTGAATGCCTTCCTTGATTCAGTATTTACTGGTAGGAGTGGCCTTCAGGAATCTCAGCCCCTGAGACCAGACAGAAAGTCTAGATTAAGGAAGACTTACCCTCAATGGAGGAGGATCAGGTTAGGGAACACTTAAACAAAGTGGACATGCATAAATCCATGGGACCTAATGAAAGCTGAGGGAGCTGGCTGATGACATCGCAAGGCTACCATCACAATGATAAGCAGGACAATTGGAGGAAGTTCCCAAGACTGACAGATAGCAAATGTCACTCTTATCTTCCAGAATAGCAAGAAGGAGGATCCAAGGAAGTACAGGTGGTCAGCCTCATATGATCCCTGGGAAGGTAATGGAGCAGCTAATCCTGGAACCATTTCCAAATGTGTTAAGCACAAGGTGACTGGGATTTTGTCAGCAAGGATTTATGAAGGGAAAATCATGCCTGACCAAAGAGAGTATTCCACAAGGAGACAGGCAACTTAGTGGATAAGAGGAGAGCAACATATATTCTTTATCTTGACTTTAGCAAGGCTAAGTCTCCCATAACTTACTCAGCCACAAAGAGCTGAAGCATAAACTAGATAAATGGACAGTGAAGTGGACAGAAAACTGTTGCTAACTGAAAGGGTTATGGTCAACAGCACAAAGTCCAGCTGGAGGCCAGACTTCGGTGGTGTACCCAGGGGCCAATACTGGAGCCAAAACTGTTCACCACCCTCATTAATGACTCAGACAGTGGGACAAACTGCACCCTCAGCAGGTTTGGAGATGATTCAAAAATGGGAGGAGTGATCAATGCACTGGAAGGTTGTGCTGCCATTCAGAGGGGTCTCGATGGGCTGGAGAAATGGACCAACAGGTAACAGGCTAAAAAGCAGCTTTGCAGAGAAGGATCTGTGGGGCCTGGTGGACAAGATCATAGAATAATAGATACTGAACATGACCACGCAATGGGCTGTTGTGGAAAGAAGGCCAATAGCATCGTGGGCTGCTTTAGGTAGAGCATTGCCAGAAGGTCAAGGGAGGTTATCCTTCCTTTCTACTCAGCACTAGTGAGACATTTGGAATGCTGGATCCAATGCTGTGGTCCCCAATACAAGAGACACTTAGTGCTGGAGTGAGTCTAGCAGAGGGCTGCAAAAATTGCTCAGGAGTTGGAGTACCTGCTGTATGAGGAGAGGTCAAGAGAGTTGGGACTGTTCAGCCTGGAAATAGAAGGCTCTGGAGGATCTTATCGGCGTCTACAAACATCTGATAGGGTGGAAAAATGAAGATGCAGTTAAATTCTTCTCAGTGGCGTCCAGTGCCAGGGCAAGACGCAATGGGTAGAAACCAAAATAAAGAATGTTCTGTTTCATCATAAGAAAAAGTTTGGGGGTTTTTTGTTTTGTTTTGGGTTTTTTTGTGTTTTGTTTTTTTTTTTTTTTTTTACTCTGAGGGTGCACAAACAGTAGAAAAGTTTACCCAGATGGCCTGTGTTTGAATACTTTGAAGATACTCAGATTCTGGTTGTACGTGGCCCTGGTCAACCTGCTCTGGTTGATCTTACTTTGAGCAGAGGGCTTGGACTAGCCTGTCTGCAGAAGTCCCTTCCTACATCAAGTATTCTGTGACTCCATGATTCTCTATGAAGCTGTATTCACATCACCAGTCTTTCGGGAAACTGCAGCTATCTCTAACAAACTCAAGGCCAGGCAGTTCTCACGAGTATCTGCACAATACAAAACCTGCCGTGCCCTGGAAAAGGAAAGAAGCTGACTCACATTCCCCCAGGAAGAGGAGGGAACTGAACCCAACTTTTCCACATCCTATGTGGTTTCCTAACAAATGGGACAGAAGGTTAGTGCCATTGTAGGAAATGGAACATGAAGGAGTTTATTCCCAAGCCTGCTTTTGGGTGCTTACATTAAGAGCTTGTTTCCTTCTCAGTGGAGAGAGCCAGACTCTGGAGGGTGATGAAGAGCACTGAAAAACAGGCTGCTGCTCTGAATTGCCCTCTGAACAAGAGCATTGTCAAGAATAATTCTGCTCTGGCCTCAGCATTACGTGAGGTACCCTAACGAGGTTTTCCAAGAGCTGTTGTTTCTGCCAAGCCTCATGTCCTATGTTTGCATATCCTGGCATTTACAATGCCTTGGAAATTAAGAAATAAAAAGCACTGCCCTTTGCAAATCTTAAATATGACTATAAGCAAACAGCTTTCAGCCTGCGGAGTCACAGCACCTTCATGGGCAGAAAGAGCCAAAGACGACAAACACCCTGATGGCTTACAGCAGAGGTGCGAATATTATGGACTGCGTACGAGAATCAGGTTGGTCACCCTGTACTGGTGTGTTGCACAAACAGGCCTGGAAGGCTTTTGGGTGCTGTCAAGCTGATGAATGACAGACTGACTGTACATCAGAAGCAGTAAGGGAGCTGGTGTAAGGAGAAGAGGGGAGAAAGTCTGCAGCACGGGACTGTAATGATACTTGTGATGTGTAATTAAAGTCGGTAGAGACTTCTATATAGAGGTTTCTATAATCGGTAGAGATTTGAGGGCTTTTTCTCTTCTCACGTCTTAGGAGGTAGAGGAAGGGCAAAGGGAGGTGAATTCTTTGGTTATAAATAAAAACAGAAAGGTAGCATGAAGATTACATTATTCCAATGTAAAATTAAATTATCTACCCTGCTATTACTGAATAGGGTGTTCCAATATAGAGCCCTGACTCAGATTTTAAGACCAGCATGTACCAAAAATAAGAAATGGGCAGTGAATGATTTTACAAGGTCATTATAAAAAGACCTGGAAATACAATTAAGCTCCAAATGGAAACAAAGAACTAATTCAGAAGACTGGGGTTTTTTTTTCTTGTTTTCTTTCAAATGTCTGACACTGAGAAACCTCATCATGCACTGACAGTATTATAAAGGTGATAAGCAGGCCAGATGGAGCCAGGTTACTCTGGAGACTTCTGCTGAATTTCATAGCTGCCTGGGAGTTAAGTAATTCCTTCACTTTCCTCAGTCCTAGTAATGCTTTCCCGAAGCTTGATAGGCACTTTTGAGAAACGCTTTTCCAAAAATATGTGGATGAGCTGAAGAGAGCGTAGAGGAGCTCAATGAGAATGATCAGTTGGATGGGCCAGTTACCCTCAAATGTATGAGAAGGACCTACAAATCAGATGAATGATAGAATTGGAGAATGAATAATAGAATGGTTTGGTTTGGAAGGGACCTTAATGATCATCTAGTTCCACCCCCCTGCCCTGGGCAGGGACACCTCCCACCAGACCAGGTTGCTCAGAGTCTCAGCCAATGCTTCCAGGGACTGGGCATCCACAGCTTCTCTGGGCAACCTATGCCAGTGTCTTACCACCCCTAGAGTAAAGAATTTCTTCCTAATATCTAATCTGAATATATCCTCTTTCAGTTTACATCTTCTTAAGGTGGTTTAAGTCTTCTTCATGTCCTCTATGGATATAACAAAGCAACCCATTTTTACCTTCCGTGAGTTTTCACCTGCTACAAAAGTTGAAAGCAGCATTTAGTTCACAGTCTGAGAAGAAAGCTTCAAAATGTTTTTCTGTGAAAGAGACCTTAATTTCCTTGTAAGATCTCATTCTACATGTTACCTGTATATAAACCCTGAAAGCCAGAATGCTGTTCAACACTCCTAAACCTAGCAGCCGCTACCAACAGAATAAGTTTGATGCTACCAAATCCAGTGAACTCAGCTAATGTGCATAGGAAATCTTTTTATATACTAAAATGTGTCACAGAGGTTATTCTGATTGTTTTCTCCACTTCTCTGGCATCATATTTTGATCTTTTCCTCTTTATCTGTATATATCAAGATTTATATCACTACAAGGAGATTTTAGCTGTTACTAGACCCACAAGACAAATTGCTCATTAAGCTGTGGAAGCTTTAAGGCAGGGTTATGTTCCATGGGCAAAAATGTAGCAGGATGATGAATTATAAGGCTCAGATTTTTGTGTTTGTTTTCCTGATGAATGCGCTTTAAATTGCTGGGTAGGAGAAGACTTTGATGAAACATATGGGCGACATTAACACAAAATAGTACAAGAGTCACTGGTGGAAATTTTTGGCTTTAACTTTGTACTCTGTCTCTCCTTGTGTATATATATAGCTTTTTAAACAGGCCCACATTTGGTGGGTTTTTCCCTCTTTGGGGGAAGCTTTCATTCCAAAAATGTTGTATTAAAAAAAAATCATTTGAAAAGTCTCATTGCAGTAACCTGTAATAAATTGCTATGGTAGCATTGGTTTTACCTTCAGTGCATGAAAAATTTACCATGGCATTATTTCCCATACTTGAGATTTAGGTTAGCTTTACAGCGCAAAGTAGAAAGGCTTTGAATTTTCAGGAATAAAACAGCTCTTTGTTCAATTTTCCAACTAGGTATTTTATTTTTTATTAATTCCCCCCCACTTTCTTACAATCCCTTCATTGCCTATGGTGGACACAGTTCATCCTGGTTGCTTAGCCAAACCCTGCACCTACCTCAGCTGCAGCCCCCCTGCCAGCTCTCTTGGCTTCTTAAACTGGCATCCTCAAAGTGCCTCCCAGGCCCTTCACACACATTCACACCAAGATAACGTGAAGCAACTTCTTTCTTATTACAAAGGTTGTAAATAACAGCTACACAGTTATTATAGTACAAAAATACATAATTAGAAGTGTGCGTGGTGCATGTCTTGGACAATATCCGAAACCTTAAAAAATTGTCTTCTGACCAGAAATGCTGTTTACCTTCACCAGAAATGCCCTTTGCATACCAGCCACCACCAGCTGTGTGTCTTTAACAAAACTCTTTTACCTCCCTCTACCTCTCTCTTTCTTGTCTGGGTTATTTGGGCTGTACACTCTTGACAGGAAGGATTGTCTCCTACTGTGCTTTTGTGCAGTGCCTGGCGAAACAGCAACTTCTACGTGCCGCCAGGCTGAGCTCTGTATTCACCTGCTCCATGTCAGGGCACAGCCTACTTGTTAAACTGCTACGGGACTGAAACAAGCTCTTCAGTGCACCACAGGCACTCATAAAAACAAACAGTACAGAGACTGAACTGACCCTCACAGGGTTTGTGCATCAAGGCTTTATGCATCATTTTGGCTAAACTGTTGACTGGAAAATAAGTTTCAGCCTTTAAGATTCCCTTGACAAGCTTTTTAAAAAAATAAACAAACTAGAATTCATGATCCGACCTCTCAGTGCAAAGCTCTTCACTTTAATATACAGCCTACGAAAACAAAATTAGAGGCTACTCATTTCAGGCGAGACGTGATCAGCTGGGAGATGTTGATTTATTTGATAGGAAGAGTTTGCGCCCACCATGTACTACACTCAGGTGCTAGATGGTCTTTTAAAAAAATGCTTGAATTTGACACAACATTTTATTCAACTGCAGTTTTGGTAGAATCCTTACCCAGGAATTCGCCCTGTAGTTTACTTAACAAGAACTAGAGTCTGCACCGTGGCTTGTGCATATATAAAGCTATATTCCCCATCCCGCCTCAGCACTCTATTTCCTCTTTAGATTACTTTACCTGGGAAAATTCATGAAAGAATGGAGTGCGACAGTGCACTCTCCGTCTAGGATGGTTAGCGATGCCTGGGGAGGACACACGGTACCATCTTCAGTCCTGATGCAACTTTCTTAAAGGCGCATGTGCTCATAAAGGAGAACTTTGAGAACAGTGTAGCCACAAAGTATTTATTGTGTGACTCTTAGGTTTTTGGCATGAGTTGACACTATTATTCAGTAGTAAAGGATGTTTTCAAAGATCACCCAGGCAGACCCTAGAGACCCTTTTACTGTCTGCTACCTTTTGCTTAGAGAAATACTCTTTTGCTATTCCTTCAAATTGAAAAGGGCACTCTCAGTCTCAATTGTCCATTGGAACAACACTTGATAGGAAGACCCCTTCAGGAAGAGAGACATGGGTAGGAAAAAGAAGGGGACCCTATAACTCAAAGAAATTCCTTATGGAATTTTACTGCTGCAGGTCAGAAAGTGAGCTGATTGATAGAGAATATTTCAAAAGGAAGTTGGGCTAACAGCATTCAACGGCTTCTTCCATACTTAGTAGGATTTATCTCGAAATTTGATCAGAAGGAGGGCTAAATAGGCCTTCCTCCTCTCATCATATAAATACGGGAGTGACAATGCTCCCTGTTCCTGTTTGTTGGAAGAGTTTGCCCTTATGCTTGGTCATAACTTTAACTATTTGCCTTTATTTCTGACATACAAGGGAAAAGAAAAAGACAAACAGTGTTACATATTTGGAGAGAAAGTGGATTTTTATAGTTCCCAGATGGCTTGAGGGTTATCCAGACCTGAAGGCAATCACTTATGCCTTTATAGAGTGAAAAGACCTTTCAATAATTCCAAACCAAGAAGATACTTCCATTTTTCTGTTTCTGTTGTTTCCTGATAGCAGTATTTTCAAAAAACTTCTCCTCTTCTGCAGCTAATGGAGCACTGGAGACTCATTCACATTTCTTCTAACTAGTCATCAACTACTAGTCATGGTACAGCATACCCAGTACTATAGGATGCCGTCTATTAAGGCCTTTCTTGATTTTTACATCACAATTGTAAAAAAGGTAACAAAAGGGTGAATTTTGCCAAATCAAGGCTGTTGCCATGTCCTTTGTGCCAGAAAGAGGCCCTGGTTATCACATGCTATGGTTGCAGTGTCAACCCCCAAACTGCAAGGAATCTTGTAGCAGGGTGAAAGGGGTGGTCTCAGCCCCTGAAATGGCATGCTGTGGGTGAGAAGCACTCTCCAAATGATCTGGAGGGCTTTCAGTTCCCTACTGTTCCTGGGGGGATGACAGATGTGTGTCTGCTTCATGTGGCACTGCTTCATACTTTAAGGATGCTTTCCATAGAGACAAGAGCTCTTGATCCCCAGGTGTAAGAAATCGGGAAAGGAAGGCAAGAGGCCAGCATGGATGAGTTGAGACCTGCTGGTCAAACTACAGGGCAAGAAAGAGATGCTCAGGCAGTGGAAGCTGGGACAGGTATCCTGGGAAGAGTAGAGGGACGCTGCCCGGTTGTGTAGGGACGGGGTCAGGAAGGCCAAGGAGCAGCTGGACCTGAACTTGGAAAGGAACACAAAGAATAATAAGGAGGGCTTCTACAGGTAAGTCAGCCAGAAAAGAAAGGACAAAGAAAACATACTCCACCAGATGAGCAAGACTGGCAAACTGGTAACAACAGATGAGGAGAAGGCTGAGGTACTCAACAACTTTTTTGCCTCACTCTTCACTGGAAACCTCTCTCCCCACACCTCTCAAGTGGATGGACCACAGCACAGGGACTAGAAGAGCAAAGTCCCTTCCACTGGAAGAGAAGATCAGGTTCGTTACCCCTTCAGGAACCTGAATATACAGAAGTCTATGGGACCTGATGAGATGCATGCCACAGTCCTGAGGCAATTGGCTGATGCAGTTGCCAAGCCACTCTCCATGCTATCTGAAAAGTCATGGCAGTCAGGTGAAGTCCCCGCTGACTGGAAAAGGGGAAACATTGCACCCATGTTTGAAAAGGGTAGAAAGGAGGACCCTGGCAACTACCAACCTGTCAGCCTCACCTGTGTGCCTGGGAAGATCATGGAACAGATCCTCCTAGAAGCTATGCAGAGGCACATGGAGGACAGGGAGAAGATTTGAGACAGCCAGAATGGCTTCACCAAGGGCAAGTTCTTCCTGACCAACCTAGAGGCCTTCTATGATGGAGTGACTACGTCAGTGGGCAAGGGAAGAGCAGTGGATGTTGTCTATCTGGGATATTGGGAGCTATGGTACATACACTGATAAAACTTCATGGAGCCTTGTTTTCTTCTCCCTTTTAAATCCCTTCTCCCAGTTGAATCTGATAGTAAACATCTCTCATATATCCAGGCTGCTAATGTTATCCATTGTCCGTACTGGCCAGCTCATATCTTACTTTATAACTCTTAAAACACAAATCCTATAGATGTCCTAGTAATTTTGCAACGCAGCCAGGAAGGGTGCATGAGCACAGTAGAAGTCAAGAGTCTGTAGAGTCATTTAAAAGTGTTAAGACTATACACTATGGTCAATGATTTTACAAGGTCATTATAAAAAGACCTGGAAATACAATTAAGCTCCAAATGGAAACAAAGAACTAATTCAGAAGACTGGGGGTTTTTTTCTTGTTTTCTTTCAAATGTCTGACACTGAGAAACCTCATCATGCACTGACAGTATTATAAAGGTGATAAGCAGGCCAGATGGAGCCAGGTTACTCTGGAGACTTCTGCTGAATTTCATAGCTGCCTAGGAGTTAGAGTAATTCCTTCACTTTCCTCAGTCCTAGTAATGCTTTCCCGAAGCTTGATAGGCACTTTTGAGAAACGCTTTTCCAAAAATATGTGGATGAGCTGAAGAGAGCGTAGAGGAGCTCAATGAGAATGATCAGTTGGATGGGCCAGTTACCCTCAAATGTATGAGAAGGACCTACAAATCAGATGAATGATAGAATTGGAGAATGAATCGTAGAATGGTTTGGTTTGGAAGGGACCTTAAAGATCATCTAGTTCCACCCCCCTGCCCTGGGCGGGGACACCTCCCACCAGACCAGGTTGTTCAAAGCCCCGTCCAGCCTGGCCTTGAACACCTTCAGGGATGGGGAAGCACAGCTTTTCTGGGCAACCTGTTCCAGTGTCTCTCCACACTCAAAGTAAAGAATTTCTTCCTAATATCTAATCTAAATCTCCCCTTTCCGGTTTAAAACTATTACCCCTTGTCTTATCACTACACTGCCTGATAAAGACTCCCTCCCCATCTTTCCTGTAGGCCTCTTTTAAGTACTGGAAGGCTGCTATAAGATGTTCCTGAAGCCTTCTCTTCTCCAGGCTGAACACCACCAACCCTTTCAGCCTGTCCTCATAGCAGAGATGCTCCAGCCCTCTGATCATCTTCATGGCCCTCCTCTGGACCCGCTCCAACGGGTCCATGTCCTTCTTCTGTTGGGGACCCCAGAGGTAGAAGCAGTACTCCAGGTGGGGTTTCGCCAGAATGGAGAAGAGGGGGGAGAGTCGCCCTCTTCCCTGTAGATCCAAGACATGCTGTGCCACTTGTCTTCAGAGTGTGAAACTGGATCCTGGTCCATTTTATTTGCAATTGAGACCATGTATCCATGGACCAAGCACAAAGCAGGTTTATCACGTTGACTCAGTAATAAAACAGCTTTGCAGTCCAACCTCAGTGCTCCTTCTACAGCCTCAGTAAGGGAAGGTCATGTCAAAAGCTACCTAGAAAAGGAGTTTCTTTTTTCAAGAGTAGAATAGCAGGAAAAACACATCTGACCACCATTTGGCCCAGTCACATACCTCTATTCATGTCAGGTGAGGCTGTGACCTATTTTGTTAATCCCATTTAAACAATGAGAACTTCAAGCATTTTGTTGCTTGTGACTGGCCATGTTTTATTGTCTCTTCACCTTCTTTGTTCCACAAGAGCTGTCTACAATGTTTGGCATGCTCCACTTTCTCCCTCTCAGTGTGCAAAAGCTATCCAGGACTGGAGCTCCTCTGTTTATTGACATATCCAAATGGATGAAGAGGCCTTTTCTCTCAAGGCACCCTCTTTTGGGGGTAAAACTGAGGCCTTTTTTTTTGAAAATTCATTTAAGAAAAGCTTCCTTAAAAGTGCCATTTGACATCTTTATGTGAGATAAGTAGATCATGCAAAATGATTAGAATCTTTCCTCCCACCCTTAAAAATGGTCTAAATGCCGTGAAGCAGCTTAGGAGAGGTTTCCCCACAGAAAAGCACTAGAAGCCTGTTGTAAGCAGCCTACACTGCAGGATCTCCCAAAGAGCTGCACTGCAATTCAAGGCTATAGCTAGCCGGGTCCTCGTGCTCTGGAGCTGGTTTTGTCACCGCAGCAGCCCACGGAAACACAAAATTTCCACCTTCCCTTTGCTGCCCCTCAGGGGCAGCAGAGGTTCTGCCTAAATGTCTGTTTACACACAAATCTCAAGAAAAAAAACAGTAACAATATATCTGTGACTCTCTGGTATAAAGTTATTTAGTCATTTGTCCATCAATCTATATTTCCCTATTTTAAAAGTCAACACAATTCCTTTAGGCAATGACTGGGGACAATATTAGCTGGAGAGCCCGTAAGCCTTTTGTGAATTATCTGGGTTGCAAGTACTTAGTTAATATGCTTTACCTTTAACTCAATTATGTCTCCATAGCAATTGGTGTTTAAACAGTATGTTTGCTAACCCAGGATAATATTCTTATGATGTGATTCTTCAAAATTAATCTCATACAACACCAAGTTTATTAATTTTCATTGAAACACTACGGAAAAGCTATTAAGGTGCTGGTCATCAGACTAATAGCAATAATATATGTTTTTTTTCTCTCTGAGGATCTTAAGTGGACAAAATGGCAATTGATAACAGATGTGCTATTCAGATGAATATCTGAGTGTAGTAGACCTATAAATACAAGAGAAATCTAAAATGCTAAAGTATTTTATTCATTACCATAAGGGCTGGATTTCCACCCAAGCAATAATACTGAAAGGAAGACAGAAATCATGCTAGGCTGACTGTAGCAATGTGATATCCATCTGGATCTGACCTCTGTGGACCAGAAGGAGCTACACCGACTGCTGCTGAGCCCAGAGGTTCTGAGCACTCACTTGAAAAAAAAATACAATCTACTATACAGAGGTCCAGCCATGGCCTGACCCTACTGCTCAAGTGCCTCTACCAGCACAGAGTTGGAATAGCTCTTGTCCAGAGGCCACGTACTCTCTGCAAAGGTATAAAAAGCTTGGGCCTCCATCTGTCATTAATTGGTGCCAGTCCAATGAAGTTAATACTAAATGGATTTATACCAGGTGACGACCTGGCCCTGAGCCTCTTAGAAAGTAATTCACATTCAATCAAAACACAATGAATTATCTGTTTTTCTCAGACATTTTAGTTGATATGGATTGCTGCTGTTGTGTTCACTCTGCCTTTAGATAAAAAGTTTTTTGGGCAAGGACACAAGGACTCTACCATCAGTCCAGGCCCATTGAGAGGAAATAAAACACCTTATATTGCTAAAGAACAAAATAAAACAAAGAAAAAGACACAAAGCACCACAATTCTCCCACAGAATCACAGACTGGCTGGGGTTGGAAGGGCCCTCTGGGGATCACCCAGTCCCACCCCCTGCCAGAGCAGGGTCACCCACAGCAGGTGGCACAGGAACGCATCCAGGCGGGTTTGGAATGTCTCCAGAGACGGAGACTCCACCACCTCTCTGGGCAGCCTGTGCCAGGGCTCTGCCACCCTCACAGCAAAGAAGTTCCTCCTCATGTTGAGATGGAACTTCCCATGTTCAACCACTCCCATTGGTTCCTCCCCACCCCAACTAACACTGACAGCGCAAGGACACAAATCCTTGAAAACAAGACTCAAGGTTTCATGCTTGCCTGTCTCTCTTCTGCCACAGCAAAGTCTGTGGGAGCTTTGATTCCTTCCAGAGACAAAGTTCTTATTTTCAACAAGCCATATGTTTGAAGGGAACCTCTTTAAACCTTTTCATAGTTCAAGGAGATTGCATATTTTGATCTCTGAAACATGAGATTAGACAACAGGATTTACTGTTGGTCCAGTTATCTTCATCATACATTGCTACATTTATTTTCAGTCTTCACAAACAAGCAAGTAATATTTTAATTTATGCACATTTATATTTAGTTGTTTATCCTTTAAATCCGGCCCTAGAGTTTCCAAAAGGTAACCTGCAGTCATTCAAATCTTGAAGAACAGCCCTTTTTGCACAGGTATGAAGTATAAAAGAGTGACAACCAAGTACCTCAGTAAAAAAAAATGCATCATTTATAAATATTTCCCAGATACAAGTAAAAAGAACCTCAAAAGCTATCTGCACAGGCCTTGTTATATGTAAAGACAAGTAAGCAAACATGTATTTATGACGTATTACATACTTACTATTACTTATTATTACATACTTATATTACTAGCAAATATTTTTCCTAGTCATACACTTTCTATAATGTGAAAAAAAGAATAGTTGGCTAGGTGTATACAGAGGTGCTTTCAGACAGCTCTGTATACACCTAGACAACTATTCATTTTTATTTCTCAACATTTATTTCTAAATATATTTTTTTATTTGTAAATAAAGGATTAGGGCTAACGGGTAAATATTAGACTCTGAAAGATGGGGTTTCACTGGGGCAAGTGGGACAAGTAAAGCACTGCATTAAATAATAGAGGGTAGAGTGATGAGATATCTACAAGAATTCCCGCAGGAATGTCTAGGTACAGACTTGATTCATGTTGAGGAAAAAGACCAGTTCATTTAACTTTATGATCGCTTTCCAACTTCACTGTGTTTCCATAAGTATGTTGTTAAGTAGAAATGGGAATGATGCCTGACTTAATTTAATGAAGTTAATCACATATTTGTCTCTAACGACAGCAGGAATGGAATAAGTATACAGCCCTACAGCAGGATCCATGATGAGCACCTTTTCTGTAACCCCCCCCAAATTTCTCTAGAGATTCGCCTTCTCAAGGTCTTTTCACATAAGCAGGCTTTTGGATTTCGTCTTTCCTCTTGTGACTTGCCTTAGTCAAAGAGCATTTTTTAGGTACTCAGAGACTTCAGCAACAACACAAAGATTTCCTATTAGTTTATGACTATTGTAAGCACAGACACCTAACCCGAACTCCCCTGTCTTAACCCCTTCCTTAACCACTTTTTCTTATTTTAGTTACTAATACTGACCTCAAATCCACACGCTGTGAAATAATTAGTCCATCCAGGAATCGCTCTCTAAGAAGCTGCAGTGTGGAGTTATGTCTCCTGCTGCAGTCTCCTTCCAGCTGTACCACGCAGAGTCCTTTCGTTGGCTCTGTGTGCTTTGTACAGACACGTGCTATTACACAAGTTGGATTTTCTTTCACAAGAGAGAATACAGAAAGTGGCAACTAAAGAAAGCTTGTTTTCAGACATTACTTGGCTTTCTCAAAATCTAATAACTGTAAAAATGTCACATTGACTTCTCAGTCTTAATTTCTATGAATCCCAAGCAGACATCAGAATAAAACCTAGTTCTTCCAGTCTGCATTTTAAAAAGAGTAAAAAATTCACAACGAAATAACTCCTTTGTCAAATTAGATACTAGTTAAGATGCAGAATGTGCAGTTTCAAAAGTGTTGTCATTATTTGTATTTTTTTCCTTTTAGGCAGTTCATTGCAAGATTTAGTACCCACTTTCCAAAATGTTGTGCAAATTACTCATAGCCCAACGCCGCTATGCACCTTATATAATAAAAAGCATACACTGAAAACATGATGATCTATCCTAGGGTGCAGGCTAGCATGAAACGCTAAATCATTTCCCTAAATGTCACTTACGCAGTAGGGTGGCCCTTGTAGACCGCAGTTGAGGTGGGCTATGTAATCTCCAAGCCTTTCACCTCCTAGGCAACTGCTCAAGCTAATAGATAGTTAATAGTAAAAGATTTAGGGAGAAGAGGCTATCCTCTCCTCCTGTTGCAGCTGTAGTTTTTTTAAACCAATTTCAATGCTAGAGGGTCTTGTTTTTGCTGATAGGTGCTTGGCACTTTCTGAGCAAGCTGAATGGATCCAGCTGTAAGGGAGCGACGTGCCTCTTCGCTTTCCCAAGGGGCTTAGGTAAGCATCTAACCACTCCGGAGCCAGAAACTCTGCTTATGCTTAGGTGAGGGCACAAACATGCAGAAAACTTTCATATAAGACTGGGAGGTGCACAGTGATTTTAGAGTACTCAAAAGTTTAAACAACAGGTGAGAAGTTTTTTTCTTTATTTATCATCAGTTTGGGCACAGATCTTGTCTTCAGAAACCAGTCCAGTCCAGAGCAGCGCAGCCTCAAAGTCTCCCTTTGCTTTGAAGTTATATCTTGGAAAAAAAAAAATAAAACAAAAATCAAACTGCAGAAAGAGGAGGTCATCTTTCCTCTTCTTTAGTAGCTCAGTCATAAGGGAACCCGCCTGGATAAGGAAGGGCTGTGTTTAATATCCCAGTCTGTCTTAAGGGATTTGAAACTTTCCACCTTCTAGGCAACTGATCTTACCACTGGGATAAAGAATACCTGTAGAATTTGCCAAAACCCTCTAGCAGACTGTTTCACTCTAGTGGTATCATAAATACACATTAAAAAGAGAAACTGTCTGTGTGATATAAATTACACATTTACTGCATCTGTAAATAAAACCTGTTTGGTTTTTTTTCCAGGTGACACCTCTCCACAAGGTCTTCCTCATGCTTCTCCAACTCATTAAATATCAAACTACTCTATTAAAGTGGAACTGTTTTAGTAGACAGGATAGAAAAATTCCCCCTTTGGTGCACAAGGCTGTAGTCCAGGTTGCTGGTGATACTGGTTGCAATCTAGTGAGGTAGGAAATGATCAAAATCACTTATTGTCATTACTGAGGCGCTGGGAGGAAATGCCACTAAGACCTCCTCTTGCAGCTGCAAGCAGGAGCAATGCCTGGCCTGGTCTCCACAGTAAGTATCTACATCCTTATGAGAGAAATGGATTTAATACATACTTTCCTCCAGTGCTTGATGGGCTCAGACATCTCCCTCTTCTCGAGGCTGACTGTGGTACCCTTTTGAGGTACCATATGTACCCTCTCATGCAGCTTCCGCTGGGTTAAAAGGCTGATGCAGACATAGCACTGTAGCGTTTAGCATGTTGTAACGTGATTCCCCTTGCAGATCCAACTGTAAGTCTGTGTGGATCCCTTCTTCCTCTTGGTGTTACTAACGAAACCTGAGATCTATTCTGAAAATATTGCAGGTTTTGCTCGACCTAATCGGTTGTTCATTCCTGATATCTAGTGCAGTTGGCTCGTTCCTTTTCCTCTAATCGGGATGCTGATCTAAATGCTTTCAGGTCCATAAAGTTTTTGGAGGATACAGATGATTGCTTAAAACCATCTGGACTTGCCAGGTGGTATAATATATACTAATTGGTTGTGGAGAGCAGTTCCCTTACGAGCATTGCTGGTTATCAGCAAACTTTGGATACAACATATATTTCACCAACTTCAATTTCCATAAATCTATTCCTTCATCCCAATGCTTGGTCTATCTGCTAATGCTAGATGGCCTGTAACGTATTGACAAAAATGGCATGAAACCTTGATTTTGAAGTCAAGGTTTCAAAATCGAATGTTCAAATGTGTGGAAACACCAGGATTACAATTGCCTGTGAAATTGTAATTCTTCTCCTTCGTGCACACATTTTATTTAGTTTCTAACACAGAATTTACACTGTATTGTTTGGGGTTTTTTTCCAGACCTACATCTCGTTTGCTGTCCAAGACATACAGCACTTCTTGAACAGCCATTTAATGGTTTATTTTTTCCTCTCTCTGAAGGGTAAGCAGTCCCATGAGTGCTTTGCTTTCAGATCTACTCGAAAGGCAGAGTGGTTCAAAATAAGCAAACTGATCTTCTGAGGTGAGTTTGAGCAGCTTGCAGATAAAAGAGATGGAGACAGCGGCAGCTCTCCTCGGGGGCAGTGTCAATAAAAACCAGAACGCAATCAGAACAGGACCTTTTATCCCATAAGCATCTCTGCATGGCCACAAAGAAAGATGAAGTAGGTTCCCTCTTCAGCCTCCCTCATACCTGCTTCTGCTTCAGCCACTGCTTTGACCAGAAAAAGCCAAGAGCATGGGGACTACTGCTAGACAAATCTGTTGGGAATAATGCAAACCTGGAGCATGACATTCATTACAGAAACAACGGAGCTACAAAGCTACTTGTATACACAAGGTCTGCCGCTGATCAGGGGGTTGTGATCAGCGGCACAGAGTCCAGCTGGAGGCCTGTAACGAGTGGTGTCCCTCAGGGGTCAATACTTGGACCAATTTTGTTCAATATATTCATTAATGACCTGGATGAGGGCACAGAGTGTATCCTCAGCAAGTTTGCTGATGATACCAAGCTGGGAGCGGTGGCCGACACTCCAGAGGGCCGTGCTGCCATCCAGCGTGACCTGGACAGGCTGGAGAGCTGGGCAGAGAAGAACCTAATGAGGTTCAACAAAAGCAAGTGTAGGGTCCTGCACCTGGGGAGGAAGAATGCCAAACACCAGTATAGGTTAGGGGCGGACATGCTGGGAAGCAGCTCTGAGGAGAAGGACCTGGGGGTCCTGGTAGACAGCAAATTATCCATGAGCCAGCAGTGTGCCCTTGTCGCCAAGAAGGCCAATGGCATCCTGGGCTGCATAGGGAAGACTGTGGCCAGTAGGTCGAGGGAGGTCATTCTCCCCCTCTACTCTGCACTGGTGAGGCCACAACTGGAGTACTGTGTCCAGTTTTGGGCTCCCCAGTTCAAGAGGGACAGGGAACTACTGGAGCGAGTCCAGCGTAGGGCAACCAAGATGATTGAGGGACTGGAGCACCTCCCTTATGAGGAAAGGCTGAGAGAGCTGGGACTCTTTAGCCTGGAGAAGAGAAGGCTGAGGGGGGACCTGATTAATGTTTACAAGTATCTAAAGGGTGGGTTTAAGGAGGACGGAGCCAGGCTCTTTTCAATGGTTCCCAGCGACAGGACGAGGGGCAATGGGCACAAGCTGGAACATAGGAAGTTCCGTTCAAATACACGGAAAAACTTCTTTACAGTGAGGGTGACAGAGCACTGGAACAGGCTGCCCAGGGAGGGTGTGGGGTCCCCTTCTCTGGAGATTTTCAAGACCCGCCTGGATGCAGTCCTGAGGGATGTGCTCTGGGCCATCCTGCTCTAGCAGGGGAGTTGGACTAGATGATCTCTAGAGGTCCCTTCCAACTCTGAAGATTCTGTGATTCCGTGCTGCTACTCAGGCAAAAAGGTAGAATCTCTGGGATTGTACTCAGAGTGAGAAGCAGCAAACTTTGTTGCTAAACTGAGGACTACCTGAACTCTCCTTATACCAGCATTTATGGACAGAGTCTGTTACCTGGTTATCTCCCAGCTGTCCAGAATACCTTACCGAATGCAAGGCAATGAACTCTTATTACGGTCAGTTGGAAAATACCCCCAGTCTCTCTTCCTACCATTTGTCTGAAAGAGCAAAATCCCAGAAGCAAAAAGGCAAGATGCCTCCTTCTCAGCTCCCAGTACGGCTCGATCAAGGATTGCACACAACCAGCTTCTGTCTGGTGTGTTGCTGCCAGTATTCTGGGGTACACGCGCCACAACCAGACACGCAAACCAGCGGAAAAAGGTGTGTATGGCAGAATGGCATGGCTAGGAGCATGTAAGCTGACGTTCCTCGGTGGCCAACGTAGGCTTCAATGACTGCTGATTATCTACATGCTCCATTTGCTCTAGCAGGGATCTGCTTATAAACTAATGATGTTCAGGTTGCCTTAGGAAGGAACCTGGAGTAAGGATGTGGCACTCTGAGCCTCTGTACAAGGAGATCAATCTTGAAGGTTTGTACTAGCACTTATAACTCCTCCTGAAAGCAGAACATTTTCCCTTCAAAACCTGTCTTTCTTCCCACTCCATAGTCTAGGCTGACATAAACTGTTTGTGATCAAGGATATATCATAATATTTTGGTTTTAGCATTTTTTTCTCCATCTTTTTCATAGTTTATTTTATTACTGATTATTTCTGCCTGTCTCCACAATTCCTGATAAGGAACAGAATGAATATTTTTTTGAGTGTATCTTTTTGGTCAGAAAAATGTTGATTTCACAAAATCAGCTGTTTGTGAGAAAGCATCTTTTTGTGGCAAAGCTTCTACTGAGAGATCACTCCGACCTTGGGTAGATTTGACTTTCAGATCACAGAGAAAGCAAACACTCCACTGCAGATTATCAACCAGCCAAGCAAAGAACTAAAATGTATGGGACTTGAGTTCAAGTTATTTCTCTGAATCAAGAAAAAGCATTAACTTTTTCCCTATAAATGAAAACAGTTTATTGCCCAGAGACCTACTGGCTATTCTATTGCACACGGCTTTGTAATATCAAATAAATATAAATTTCTGTTACTCTTATGATGCTCCAAGATTATAAACAAGAGAAGTGTTGTAGGGAGAAGAAATATCTTGTATTAGAGCAGATGGCAAGCTTTAAGGCACATAAAATTTTCTCCAGCTCTTTGCACTCCTAAGATGTGCTTGGTTTTTTCCAGCTGTAGCATTTGGTTTAATAAAAGGTATTATTTCTCTTGACAAAACTTCCCTTCTGGAAAAGTTTGTCTCTTTCTAGTTTGCAACAGCAAAAAAACCCAACAAAACAACAAACCCCAAACAAAACCAATATCTCAAACAAACATCACTTTTCAAGCAGCCTGTCTTGCCTTTTAAAATTTGTGGAAACCTTCATCAAGATTTTCCTGTTCTCAGCAGGAGACAAGTTCAGAAACATTCCAGTTCTCACTGTGCCTTTGGACTGATGGTGTTTCAGGTATGATTGAAAAGAGACAAAAGGAGTTCAGTCTTTTCTGAGGCTATCAAAGCACACAATAAATCCATCACATACGCAAGAGACTAGGTACACAGAGTACTCAAAACAGAAATTTTATCCTCAGTAGCGTGTTCCCTCTGAAGGCAATGGCCTCTACGTAGCCAAAGTCATCTGAAGTTCCATTTCTCACGTTTCCTGCCTGTCACTGCATACATTACCAGAGTCTTAGACAGAACCAGTTCCCAAAGGAATAATTCTTCCATATTCCTTCCTGGGGAAAACACACGTTCACAGGGAAGTTTCATAGAATCATAGAATGGTTAGAGTTGGAAGAGACCTTGAAGATCATCCGTTTCTAATATCCCTGCCACAGACACCACTTGTCACTGATCTCCGTCTGGACATTGAGCCATTGACTACTACCCTCTGGAAGCAACCACCCAACCAATTCCTCATCCACTGAATGGTTCACCCATCAAATCCATATCTCTCCAATTTAGAGAGAAGGATGTTGTGGGGACCATGTCAAAGGCCTTAGAGAGGTCCAGATAGATGACATCCACTGCTCTTCCCTTGCCCACTGACGTAGTCACTCCATCATAGAAGGCCTCTAGGTTGGTCAGGAAGAACTTGCCCTTGGTGAAGCCATTCTGGCTGTCTCAAATCTTCTCCCTGTCCTCCATGTGCCTCTGCATAGCTTCTAGGAGGATCTGTTCCATGATCTTCCCAGGCACACAGGTGAGGCTGACAGGTTGGTAGTTGCCAGGGTCCTCCTTTCTACCCTTTTCAAACATGGGTGCGATGTTTCCCCTTTTCCAGTCAGCGGGGACTTCACCTGACTGCCATGACTTTTCAGATAGCATGGAGAGTGGCTTGGCAACTACATCAGCCAATTGCCTCAGGACTGTGGCATGCACCTCATCAGGTCCCATAGACTTCTGTATGTTCAGGTTCCTGAAGGGGTAACGAACCTGATCTTCTCTTCCAGTGGAAGGGACTTTGCTCTTCTAGTCCCTGTGCTGTGGTCCATCCACTTGAGAGGTGTGGGGAGAGAGGTTTCCAGTGAAGAGTGAGGCAAAAAAGTTGTTGAGTACCTCAGCCTTCTCCTCATCTGTTGTTACCAGTTTGCCAGTCTTGCTCATCTGGTGGAATATGTTTTCTTTGTCCTTTCTTTTCTGGCTGACTTACCTGTAGAAGCCCTCCTTATTATTCTTTGTGTTCCTTTCCAAGTTCAGGTCCAGCTGCTCCTTGGCCTTCCTGACCCCGTCCCTACACAACCGGGCAGCGTCCCTCTACTCTTCCCGGGATACCTGTCCCAGCTTCCACTGCCTGAGCATCTCTTTCTTGCCCTGTAGTTTGACCAGCAGGTCTCAACTCATCCATGCTGGCCTCTTGCCTTACTTTCCCGATTTCTTACACCTGGGGATCAAGAGCTCTTGCTTTCTGTGGAAAGTGTCCTTAAAGATCTGTCAGGTCTGTTCTGCTCCCTTGTCCCTGAGGGCAGTTTCCCAGGGGGTCTTATTGACTAAGGCCTTAAAGAGCTGGAATTTTGGTTTCCTAAAATTCAGGGTTCTGACTTTACTCTTCACCTGATGCGTATTCCTCAGGACTGTGAACTCCACCAGTGCATGATCGCTGCAGCCCTCCAATCTTGACAACTAGCTCATTTGCGTTAGTGATTCATAAATCAACCTAATTTTTTATTTAACTTTTCACATCTCTGGTAGTGACAATAAGTTGCATCTCTTCTTACAGCCGCTGCCAGGTGCCACAAAGGTAGGACTGCTGTCTGTACCTCCGCCTGGGTGGGTAGTACTTTACGAGTCAGTTAGTTGATGTGACTAAGCCTCCAACTCCAGGCTACTTATTTTGAAAGTCCTGGTATTAAAAGGAGATTAAGGAATGAAACAATAGAGTAAACATTGGCCAAACGGTGTGGAAATGCTGAAGAGAGAAGGATTTCTTTGCAGACCACAGTATTTTAAATAGCAGTATATACAAAATAGACCTCACTCTCCAAATAAGATTTCTAGTAATGTTATTTCAGAAGGAATGTAGGAGGTGGTGTGCAAACCAGACCTGCTAATATCAAACTATAGCACACCAGCCTCCTTTTTCACCAGCCTAGGAAAATATCATCCACGCACATTTGGTTCCATAGGCGACATTTAAAAGACTGCTTTGTCGTAACGTGGTCAAGCTTTCTATACCTTCTGTTGGCAGCAGGGATAAATTTGTTCTCAATAAGTGTTTTTCACATCTTGCTCCAATATTTCCTGCTAACTGGCTTTGCTAATCACAACGAACTGTTCCAGTGGAAGACGGGGGAAGAGAAAGTCAGGCTCTGCAGGGAAAGCTGCAGAAGTGAAAGGGATGTGGCACTAGCCCAAAATTTCTCTCAGCAGAAGAAAGGGAGGATGAGAAGTGCCACGCTCAGTTGTGAGGAAAGGAGGCTCTCAGGCACCCCAAAGACTGCACTCCTAGCGCACAGCCATGCTGAAAACACAACTTTTTAGAGGCCATCACTTGTTTTCTTTAGCTTTGAGTACTGAGATGGTTTATGCAGCACGGTTCTCTGTGGGGCAGAAGGATAAGAAAATATAAATGTCTTGTCTCTGAATTTGAACCAGGACAATTTGCCTGAATTATAGAAGTCACTATGGGGCTTGCCCTGCTCTTCTGCGCCTCTCTGTTACTGGTTCCAGACCCTAAGTCTCTTGGGAGAAGTTCACACAGTAAAGTTATTTTATTTAACAATATTAAAAACCGGCTTTTTCCCAAACTCCAATGCATGACCTCAGCAGCAGGCATCAAGCCCAGGACACTTACGCCTGACTCCAGGACCCAATTCAGTCCAGTGAAGCTGTTGCTGGCTGGGGGGGCAAGCCAGGTGCTGTGTTTCCGTCTGCTTCCCCACACCTCATGCTTCTGATCTCTGGGGTGTGAAGTGGCAGCTACGGGGGTGCAACACTGCTGCAGGTCAAGGTGGTGTCATTGCTCCATGTCTCCTGAGACCCCACCTGGAGTCCTGCGTCCAGCTCTGAGGCCCCAACATAAGAAGGACATGGACCTGTTGGAGCGGGTCCAGCCGGGGCCACGAAGATTCTCAGAGGGCTGGAGCCCCTCTGCTGTGGGTACAGGCTGAGAGAGTTGGGGTTTTTCAGCCTGGAGAAAAGAAGGCTCCGGGGAGACCTTAGAGCCCCTTCCAGTCCCTAAAGGGGGCTACAGGAGGGATGGGGAGGGACTCTGGATCAGGAAGAGTAATGATAGGACATGGGGTAACGGTTTCAAACAGAAGGAGGGTAGAATTAGATTGGATATCAGGAAGAAATTCTTTGCTGTGAGGGTGGTGAGCCCCTGGCCCAGGTTGCCCAGAGAAGCTGTGGCTGCCCCATCCCTGGAGGGGTTCAAGGCCAGGCTGGACGGGGCTTGGAGCAGCCTGGGCTGGTGGGAGGTGTCCCTGCCCAGGGCAGGGGGTGGAACTAGATAATCTTCAAAGTCTCTTTGAACTCTAACCATTCTATGATTCTCTCCACTTGCCCCCTTTTTCCCTTCCAATGACAATTCCCACTCCCCATCACACACCACCACTTGTACCCCTTAGCTCTGTCCTCCCCTTCACGTACAGCCACACCTGCTGAGATGGAGAAGGGGGAGCAGATCCCACCCCATCCCACATTGCTTACCATCCTCTTCCCTGTCCCAACCAGGCTGCAAAGCAATCCCACGTTTACCACCAGCTTCCAGTTGAAGAAATGCCCTTTATTGACTATTAATGCCCTATAACCAACACGATGCAGCAGACAAGCACCAAAACCAGAGCTGGAAAAGACGTCTCAGTGCTAGGTCCAAGGCTGCCTGGCTGAACTGCTCCACTTTACTCACCTCCGGTTCCACATCTGCAGAACTGAGCCACTGGCATTCACTCAGACTTTAAAATTTAGAGAGACACAGAAATCTAAGATGCCTGCCTTCCTCCCCTGCTGAAGCAAGACAGACTGTTAACAGATTCAAATTAATCAGGCTCAGAAATCTAGTTTAAAAATTATAAAACAGCCTCGGTCCTGCAGGAAGTGTTGAGCACTTAATATGGGCTGATTCTGTCGAGAAGAAACACGCTAACATTAACCGTTTGACTCAGCTACACCAGCCGTGCCGTCATTTCTCAGCTAGAAGCAGATCAGTAGTAGGCAATTCTGAATGTCAGGAGGAGCTATATTTAATGCCGCACAAGTTTTGATAGGTCCACGCAGTGCACAGAGCCTCTTCCTGACCGAGGTCAGGCTGTTTCCCTGCCTCATTTCACAACAAATTCTCCTAATTTCTCTTCTGACACTATTTTTCTTTTTTCAAGGTAGACTTCTGCATTCTGAGTATTGGTTGGAAACGTGCCAGGAAGTTTTTTGAGTGAGCACGGTTTGCCCCCCACCCCCACCCCGCACTCCAACCTCCCTTTTCTATGGCTGCCTGAAGTGTGAATGGGAAGAAATCCCAGCCTGTCATATGGTGCTCTCCGAGGAACAAGACATCCCAGCTTAGCTCTGCTCTAGACTCCTTATCTCCTGGCATCCCACGGGCTGGAAGCCTCTTCTGTTATTCCAGTCTACTGTAGAGCATGTATCTTCATTATTCCAGCCTCTTACAGAGCATGCATCTTCATTATTATTTTGACCATTTATCTGCATTAGCCCCCTACAAGCTCGAATTGCCATGTTCTTGCTGATCCTGAGTATAAAAATATTCTGTATGCGTATGCTTATTTCAGCATTAAGATTTCTTTAAATACTGTTATCTTTGCGATGACTTCCCACCTATTTTTTGCATGGGATTCATCTTATCTAACATTAGCTGTAAAGCTACTTATATAGGTTGTCTTTGTAGGTAAGGGAGGGAGATGACAATTTATTCCATCCAAATACAGGCTCCTATTTAACCCTCACTCTTTCACTGTTGAGTATAGGGAGGGCTGCGGCAGCCAGCTCAGTCTGCATGCCTAAATCTTAGGCAGCTAATGTTAACTGTACGTCACTCTTTCCTCCTGGCAAAACTTACCACAAAAGCTAAAAATCAACATTTGGGGTTTTTTGTTTTATCTAAATTATGTCTCCACTGGGCTTTTTTGTTTTCTTTAGTGCAGACGTAGGGATTCATATGGATAAGGATTCGTGTTGGATGAGCCCTTCACCATGAGAGCTCAGCAGGTCCACACTGTGATCCCAGCTGTCCCACCGCTGGTCCACAGCTGTCCCAGGTCCACACTGTGATCCCACCACCCCCCAGCAGACTGTTCGAAGGAAGGTAGCTCTCTGCTCCCATTGACGTTTTTCTTCACTTTTCTTTTTGCTTTCCCTCCCCTCTCCAGCCCCCACGGGGGAAGAGATTACTTTTACCACCGGCTACAGGGTCTTGTGCTTTACGCCCCAGGAGTAATCCCTGCTGCGCCAGTTGTGATGCAGCTGATTGCACAGAGTGGCTGCTGCGCTTCAGTTCTGTATCTGGAAAACAGGAATCCTAATCACCTTCCCCTACCTAGAGAAGGTGCAAGGAAAATGCCGGTGATGATTTGCCGGAGCTTAGGTACGATTCCAACAAGAGCCACAAGTATGTGCATAGCTGCCATAGGATGAATATTGTCTATTAAACTACTGCCGATGGAGATCAAGAATACAACTGTCTTGTTGTTTTTAAACACAGGCTACCACAGAAAAAGTAAGCAGAATGGGCTTGATTCATTGTGCCTATTAAGATCGCCTAATTCCAACCATCTTCAAACTTATCATCAAGGTTGAAACAGCCATTTAGGTTCCTTTTACACTTAATAGAGAGATACATGCATCTCCAGAGGACAATTTTCCAACACTAATCTTAGGAAGAGATGAAATGGCCCTTGGACGCGTTTACTTTTCTCCATTAACTACAGAGGAAGGCACGGCAGCTCCTCCAGACAAATTATCCAATTTTTAAGTAGTTAAAGTTAGGTAAGACCAATTTTAGCTGATTTAACTAGTGGGCACATTCCATCAGTTATGCTTTCAGTACAAAAGTATTTACTTAATTCCCTTAGTGCAGCATCTCATTAACTCGAATCCATTTAACCATTTTGGACAGACATCAGAGCAGCAACAAAAAGAGAGCTCAGACATCAAACGTGTGACTGAATGGAGGGACAGTGGCAATAAAATTCAGAAAATGCCTTCATACAGTAATCAACCTGAGACAGAGCCACACATTCCTTGGGCGTTAAGCATCATAGCAACACCTTCCCTATGTTTCAGCAAGTGAAACGGGGATATTTTCATATTATTGTGTTCTATCTAAAAGTGTGAGCAGCTAAAAGATGGGATGGTTGGAGCGTGTTGCTCAACAAGAACTTACCTAACATAGCATCTTTGCTGTCTGGAGTACTGCACACAAATACCTAGGGAGCTACTGCAGTTTCAAAGGATTGGGGAGAAATATGCTCTTTTTGGAGAAACTACGACATCTGCTGGTTTTTAAAGAGAAACCTAGAAATACTTCATTACAGATTTCAAAAGAGGTGTATTCTGTGAAGGCACAAATGTGACTTCGGAGATGCAAATGACGGTGACAGTGTCGCAATACATCAAGAAAGAAGCTGAGTTTTTGCAAACCCGGTGAAGTCATCAATGGGTAAAAAGAATTTGAAGGTCAGCTTCACAGAAAGGCTTCACAAAGCGTCGTAGATCACTGGAATCTGACAGAATTGCTCTCAAGATGTAGGAATTCAATACTTGGAAACAAAATTTAAGCATGGTTTTCTGCGTTTCCTATTGCTCTCCTATAAGTGCATGCATACAGATACTTCAACACTGCATTCAAGAGCATAAACTCTGCAGTTCTGCCATCGGAAGCAAAAACATTGCAGGGAGGAGCAATAGAAATCAGGCAGTTGCTAGCAATTTTTACTGGTAGATATTTACTAATCGTATTTACTAAACCAGTGTCACAATGTACTAGGAGTCCTGGCCTGTTCTCAGGTACCTGTTTTTAAACAAATGATAAAACCAGAACTACCATACATATGATCTTAAAAGACATGTTAGTTTTCACCGGCGAAGGAGTACCAATTCGACACGCCCCAGATTTTCTGCAGAATGCTATTCGCTGCTGAATGCTTGTACATCTCCCAGCAACTGCTGCTGTATTTCAGCCGTGTGAAGTGATCCCCTCGTAAACTGTGTGCACAATCACATTCATACACCACTTTTGAACATTTAGGACGAAAGATGACACGTAAATGGAGGAAGTTGTATTGTTAAGTATGAACATTAACACCATAAAGAAAAGCTTTCCCTTGCACTTGAAGGTCAAAGGTCTGGGCCCATTCTTCTTAGCTTAGAATAAAACTGAAATAACATTCAATGCTTTTATCACCTCCAGATCGGTTTATTATCGCAGTGTAATATAACAGACAAGGCCACAAGGAGTCAGGTACAGTCATGGATGCAGGAAAATGGATTATATTCTCATCCGTTCAAGGTATAGTGAATAAAAAGGTACGTTTGCAAGTGGCAATAACGTGCTTACAGCTGGTGTCATTGAGGAGCAGAGGGCTTCACTGCAAACTCTGCCGCTGTTTAGCAGACCTCAGCAGCACTGATTTCTAAACCAGGAAATTAACAGAAGGCTGCAAAGGATTACATGTCCCCAACTGTATCTTTCAAGCACTCCAGTAAATTCGTCAGCGTATTCTGCTGCTATTGCCATAGACCAGATGAAACATAAAGATGACAAGACAGAATGCCGTCACCCAAGAATCTAAATCAGGGTTTTTTTGCACTCTTGTCAGCAGCTTGTTTTAAAAAATCCCAACAACAGGAGAAAAAAATAAGGAAGATTAAAGAAAAAACTTCTGAAAATGTCAGTACCCAGAACTATACCCAGATGTTCAATAGGAAACCAGTCGCCGGAAACCTGGAATTGGCATCATTATATTTTGATGTACAGTCCAAAGAACACTTCCAAGGCAGAACTGGCAAAGGATCAGCATCTGCTACCTGCTAATTAACACTTTAAACGTAGCGTCGCAGGTGGCTGAAACAGAACAATGCAAACCTGGAGCATACTGGCACACCAAACCTCGCTCTGCTGGGAGGGATCTCGCTCCCTCCCGCCTCTCTGCAGAATCCATTCCAGAGCCGCGTGCAGTGCTCTGCATTTGTCTGCTTCTTCATCGCCTTGACAGCCAGTATTATAGTTATTTAGATGTTGTGTAACTGTACTAGTTAATGTTTGCACAGTGCTTTGAATACGTGAATTGCTATCCAGCTATTCAGTATTATTATTTCCATTAGGATGAACCTTAAAAGCCTATTGGAAAAGGCGGTGCTTAGGTTGAATAACCTCCTTTAAAGAGGAATAGTAAATCCATCAGATCTTGTCAAGATGTTGTACTACCTGAAACATTTGAAATTATGTCTGCTTTCGTGATACACGTCTGCACATGCGTGCACATGCACACGATTTTATTTCAAAGATCAGTACACTAGTTTAACTAGACTTTATTCTTTATTATAATCAAATAGAAAAAAAACTACACAATGAATTTATTACAGGTTCTATTAAGTTAAAATCAAATAGCATGCCTTAATGACAATGTCAAGAAAACTAGCCTTGGAAATCAGAATTACTGATGTTCTTTTATACTGATCTAACTGTCTCCACATTATATCTTGTTCAGGTCAGGCTAGAATTTTATCAATAAAGAGAAATTAAGCAGAAAGGTGGTGCAAGTGCAATTATACCATGATAAATTGTAATGTGGATACTGGAACAAAAGTAAAAGCGCCCTTTCTAATTCCAGGGTAGCAGTTAAGAAGAGTCAAGCATTTCAATACAAAACTAGGCATATGATGAATTGTATCAGTATGACTACAATGGTATAGACTAATACCTTATGGTGGCTTAACTTTCTATATCAAGAAGTATGTTGATTTGAAAAGCTGTGTAGTCAACCAAGTGAAAAAACCCACCCAGTTTTCCGCTAATATGGGCATAGAGGATTGAAATCCTCCTGGAGATTTTATCTCAGGGAGAAAGACTAGCTAGAATAAAGTTTGCTAACTTAAAAGTAATCGGGACTCACTTACTTTGAAAAGAAACCTACAAAGCAAGAGTGGTGATAGCTATGGTGGATATAAAAACTGCTATGTTTGCAGAGAGACAGGAGGTTTTTACATTATGCATAGAAAAAAAGGACAAACTTACCTATTAGAAGCCAGTTCATTTCTCCCAGCTGTAGCTTTTCATCTAATGGAAGTTATCACCTCTCTTTACAAAGTACGCTCCATTTAAAAAGATTGATAGATTCATATTACCAAAGCAATAGCTTCACAGAACTTGTCACATCTAATGACAAGGTGTGTTTTCTTTAAAGCTGAAATCAGATGAAACATTTACTTTTTAACGCACAATCTAAGGGCCTCAGCCCACATTTGGTGGTTCAGAAGAAGTCTGGAAGTACCGGAATTTCTTCAATACCCATGGGCTGAGCAGGTTCATGAAGTGTCAGGGAAGCTGGAGGTTGTGAAAGACGTTGGTTTTGGCTAGCATGTAGTCCATTTTTTTTTTAACTATAGGCTTAGAGGATTACCTAATGTTTGAGAGGAAGGATTAATCTGAGATTCATGTAGATGTCTTCATCCTTCTGAACCAGTCACCAGAGCCCCTCTTACAGCTAATGAAGAAAAATGGTCACTTTTAGAGATGATTTATCCCAATGTAGATTGTAAAACAAAACAGACAGCCCTTGATATGGGAAGACTGAAATGAATAGCTAAATTATAAGACAAAGAGATCCCACATTGGCTCTGAAAATATAATCAGTAATTGGAGCGACTCATTCTGGATGTCATCTCCAAACACGTTGAGGAACAGGAAGTTATTGGAAGTGGTCAACATGGATTTACCAAGGGTAAATCATGCTTGACCAATCTGATAGCTTTCTATGATGTTATAATGGGTTGGCTGGATGAGGGGAGAGCCGTAGATGTCATCTACCTTGACTTTAGCAAGGCTTTTGACACTGTCTCCCATAACATCCTCATTAGGAAGCTGAGGAAGTATGGGCTAGATGAGGTGACGGTGAGGTGGATCGAGAGCTGGGTGTGTGACAGAACTCAGAGGGTTGTGATCAGCAGCACAGAGTCTAGTTGGAGGCCTGTAATGAGTGGTGTCCCTCAGGGGTCAATACTTGGACCAATTTTGTTCAGTGTATTCATTAATGACCTGGATGATGAGACAGAGTGTATCCTCAGCAAGTTCACTGATGATACCAAACTGGGAGGGGTGGCCGACACTCCAGAGGGCCGTGCTGCCATCCAGCGTGACCTGGACAGGCTGGAGAGCTGGGCAGAGAAGAACCTCATGAGGTTCAACAAAAGCAAGTGCAGGGTCCTGCACCTGGGGAGGAAGAATGCTAAGCACCAGTACAGGTTAGGGGTGGACCTGCTGGGAAGTAGTTCTGAGGAGAAGGACCTGGGGGTCCTGGTAGACAGTAAATTATCCATGAGCCAACAATGTGCCCTTGTTGCCAAAAAGGCCAGTGGAATCCTGGGCTGCATAGGGAAGAGTGTGGCCAGGAGGTCGAGGGAGGTCATTCTCCCCCTCTACTCTGCACTGGAGAGGCCACAACTGGAATATTGCGTCCAGTTTTGGGCTCCCCAGTTCAAGAGGGACAGGGAACTACTGGAGTGGGTCCAGCGTAGGGCAACTAAGATGTTTGAGGGACTGGAGCACCTCCCTTATGAGGAAAGGCTGAGAGAGCTGGGACTCTTCAGCCTGGAGAAGAGAAGGCTGAGGGGAGACCTTATTATGGCATACAAGTATCTAAAGGGTGGGTTGAAGGAGGACGGAGCCAGACTCTTTTCAATGGTTCCCAGTGACAGAATGAGGGGCAATGGGCACAAGCTAGAACATAGGAAGTTCCGTTCAAATACACGGAAAAACTTCTTTACAGTGAGGGTGACAGAGCACTGGAACAGGCTGCCCAGGGAGGGTGTGCAGTCCCCTTCTCTGGAGACTTTCAAGACTCGCCTGGATGTAGTCCTGAGTAATGTGCTCTGGGCAATCCTGCTTTAGCAGGGGAGTTGGACTAGATGATCTCCAGAGGTCCCTTCCTACTCTGAAGATTCTGTGATTCTGTGATTCTGTAATTAAGTGTCATAATTTTGTGTTTAGAAGACAAAATAAAATGTCTTGAACATTCTTGTGTTGTCTTCCTCTCACCACCTCAGTTAATATAAAGAACAGTCTTAGAAGAAGAAAGGCAGAGACCTTAAATCCCTACATGAGGCTGTCTTGATGGTTAAAGATTTACTCATGAAACAGAAGCTGCAGTTTAAAGTCCCATCTCTGCTCTTGCCCAGCTGTCCTGTAAAGCTCAGTTTAGCTATTTGGCACTTTCCTAGACCAAAACGCCCTTGGGAAACTGCCCTGTCTAAGGGCAGCGATCCAGGAGAACAGAACAGCTTCTGCTCTTTCTGCATTTTGTAAGAAAATAGGAAAAACCAAAAGGGCCACAGCCAAAAAGCCAAAAAAAAAAAAAGCACTCTGTAATGAATAGTATCGTCAGCTTTACTCCTCCACCCTTGGCTCTGAAGTTTCCCTTCAGACAGTGAGATGGTTGGTCCACACGCGCCATCACTGCTTCTCTCCCAGCATCCTTTCACCCTCCATTTGGACCTTCTCCCCAGCTCCATTTCTATTATCTCTCTGTCTGTTTGTGCTAGTTATTAATCACATCCAGAAGGAAAGAAACAATGAATCAGGCCTGTGACACTAGGAGACTTTTTCCAGCCACCCTTTTGCTCAGCTTGTTCCTTTTGCTCCCTGCACACCACCATGTGTTTGTCTTACCTGTTCAAGGTGTTGGCCTTTGAGCATGGACTGGCCCTCACAAGTCATGTCCATATTGCTAAATAAATGAGCGTAATGGGGCAAACTCAAAGCCTGGACTTGTAGTCGTCCACATCACTTACTCCTTATTCCGCAATTCTTATCCTTCTTTAGGTAGCAGTATAGAAGTCAGCAGAGCGTCCACAAAATCCTTACTGTGATAGCATAGATTGCTTCATAAGTTCTCCACAAAGTAATATTTAAAGATGCTTCTCCATACAGGGAGCTCTGCAGAGCTCCTTCTTCCTTTGAGAGCCCCATGCTTGTCCATGTGTGTTTGTGTCAGGCATGATCCCTCTACTGCTCTGAAGAATCCAGGTTAATTGGTTGCACGCTGTATGGTGTAATCCTCACACTATTACCTGGTTCTAAACTGTGGGTTCAGTGAACACAGTAACCAAATCCATGAGACTAAAAGCAGTGAAATTCCCTGTAGTCCAATACACACATTTAGGGTCCTATCTTAAAATCATTTCACGGGACAAAATCCTATGAACTGGAGCTTTCCTCATACTGGACTTCCCTAGCTTGACGGTGAATGTGTACTTTTGACACACTGGAGAGCCAAAGAGGCTTCTAACTGAAACACATAGCAGCATTGCACATTAACCAGTGGAGCGTTCGGGCCCAGAAAGCAATATTTTGAGCAGATGTGTGTCGTGGGTAACAGCAGGAATCGCACTGCCCTGAAGGCTGGGCTAACGTTGCTTTCTGACAGATTGGCTTTAGGCAGTTGTATCAGGTTGTGGCAGAAATAACCCAGACTCTTAAACCTTGAAAGACTTCAATGGTATTTTTGTGCATCTTTTTCTCAGCTAAGAGTACAGAAGAACTAAGTAAGTGGTTTATTTTGAAGAGCACTTTAGTGCTAATGAAAGCTCTGCACAATGCAGTGTACAGCGTGGTTCCTCCCCTGGCTGAAGGTCGCGTCTCAATCAATTAAGGAAGAGTCTGTATGTTCTTCCAGATGTTTTTCATGCATGATTTCAAAATGGACTGAGGTAACTTCTGTCTTTTTCTTAGACTGAATACTTCGGAGCAGCAATACGCTGTTGAAATTCAAGTCATATCTTCCATCCAATCTTCCCTGTTTCCTCAGAAATGCCATCTGGGGGCAGCCAAATAGGAAAAACAGTTAGCTGATCTTCTGGCACCTTCAGTGAGATTAATGAATCCATCACAGGAGAGGTCAGACAAGGTAGCTCCACGCCACTCTCGAGCCTTTGCTACCGGAACACAGGAATTATTTTAATTTCAAAACTTTTCCTCCAGCTTTTCAATTTAGCAAACAGCTACCTTTGGCAGGAGCCGTGCAAAGGAGCCTTGGGCTTAAATAATTTAGCTGTGTGGAAAGGTGGAGGAAAGTAGGTGGAGGGAGGGCTTTGGGGAGAAGCTGTAGTACCTTTTCAGTCGCAAACTTTATTGCCATACCCATGATGGGAGGGAGTTAGAAGGCATATGCTCGTTGCCGAGAGAGGCCCTCAGAGAGCAGATCGGTAAGGAGAAAACTGCCATTTGCCAAGTTGCTCTGGCTGTCACTGTGCTGCTATTAGCTCTGTCTCAGTGCCAACTTTTCTGCATCGAATCATGCCTTGTGGAAAATTATCATTTCTCTGTTATATCAAAAAGTTACCAAATACACGTTACTTCCTTTTGATTTGCACAGCTTCTGCATTTTGTCTTAGGGACAAGTAGGAAATGAAGGAAGCAGAAGGAAGACAGTTCTGCAGGGACGGAACTGAAAACCCAAAGGTTTATTGCAGAGAGGTGCTTATGTATAGTGCGCAGGTAAGGAAAAAAAAACACCTGTCATTTATCATACAACACTGGTGATCTCGTTGAGGATGTCCCTGCTCATCGCAGGGGGCTTGGACTAGATGACCTCTAAAGGTCCTTTCCAGCCCAAACCGTTCCATGATTCTATGACCAGTCTAGAGGTGCTGAGGTAGCCCTGAGGTGGCACATTCTGCGATGCCCATTTTACTGTTAACCCAAAACGAAGGAAAGGTCTGTAATTACCCTTTTCTACAAGCTGTCACTGAGGACGGCTGTGTGTCTGCTTTCAGAACAAAGTGTTCTCAACAGCATTAGACAACTCTTTTGGGGCTCAGTAAAGCAAAATACAATGTTTTGCACCAGGTAACACTAGGACAGGAATAAATACACCCATTTCTCCTCAGCATGCCTGTGTGAGCTGAAGCAAAAGACAGATTCAGCTTAAATTAATCCAGAATGTAAAATAAAACTGTTTAGATGCCATCAGTGAAAAGAATAGAAATTAAAAGTGAACAACTGATATAGATACCTTTAAAACGCTTAACTCTTAAAACAGATTATCTCAGCTATTAGCCCACACATTAATTTTCTAGTGAAAAATTAGCCATGTATCCTTCCACTTACTGACAGGTTTAAGGTCCAAAGCACAGGGTGAAGGATGTTGAGGCTCTGTAATGAGGTAACAAGATGGTTCATCTTGTTGAATGACAGCTCTGCAATCTGTTTCCTACACCACTTATGCAGGTAAAAGCACTAGACAAAGTTATGTAGCCATTTCATAGAATCATAGAAGCATAGAATCATAGAACGTGTTGGGTTGGAAGGGACCTTTAAAGCTCATCTAGTCCAACCCCCTAATGCTGACATGCATCTGAAAATGCGCAGAAAGCAGCAAGAGTGAAAGCCGTAGTATCAAAAGGAAATTTATAGAAGAGCAATTGACCTGTTATTAGCGTAGATGGCCTTGAGCTTCACATCCCACCAGCCGTGTGGTTGTCAGTACGTCCAAACAAGAAGGCGGCCGTGGTCTTTTTCTTTGGAGCTGGCACACCGTATCCTCTCTGGGAGCCTTGGGCACCCCTTTGCCCCTGACAGCAATCATTTGGCTTCCATTAAGTAAATATGATGAGCAAAAATATTAGGAATGTCGTGGGTGTTTCACCAGGTATTTGTTTTTTCTGGGAAACTTTCAGGTAGAAGGAATTACATCGCTTAAGACTTTCTAAAGGTACGTAATATAACCTTCCCACGTACATAACAATGTGATTTCACTATTTTCAGGCTTAGAAAAATTTTTGTTCCCTACCATTCATGTCTGTATAAATTCCTCATGGGCATGTGACAGTGCCACACACTCAAAGGCAGCGCCACCTGAAAGAATGTCTGCAAACATTACATCCCAGGAAAACCAGGCACCCTGCCAGGCCCCCCCTGAGAGGGGTCACTCTCTCTCTAGAAGCAGTGAGAGTTTCCAATACGATTAGTTACCCATGTTCTTGTCCAGAAATAATGCTCATAGAGCACCTGCAATGCGTTAGGTGCTCTACAGCTGAGGCCTAAGATGTGGTCTCTGTCTAAAAACATCTAAGGAGCTTTGACATAAACGTTGTGTTCAACACTTAATCCTTAATAGTCCCAGACAATCTCAGTCTCTGCAGTTTATTTTCCTATTCCATTTTGAAATACACTTAGAGCTTCTGCAACAACATCCTGTGGCAATGAGTTCCACAGACTGTCAAAAATAAAAAAAGAAAGGAAGTACAATATTTAACTTGTTTTATGGCTGCTACTTGGTATATATATGTGTGTGTGTGCATGTATATAAAAATTGGTACTGACTACTTACTTGCTGAGTATCCTTCCTGAGTGTGTTATAATTTTAGAAATGTCTGTGAAATAAAGATAAAAAGAGGGAGTCAGAGAAGCCCGGGTCAAAGAATTTCCTCATGTAGAATGCAAGGATGCAGAGTAGATTATTCTGAAGATCGGAAACGGATTAAAAATAAAATAGAAAGGAAGGGATGGAAAGCTAAATCTGGGGGGCTAAATATGGTGTCTTTTTGGCTTTAAAGCCTACCAGTTCACAAGATGGAAGGTTTATATTTCAGGCAGTAATATTATCTGCAATCTCCCCCAAACACATCTCTACTCACAAACATACCTGTTTTTCCTGTGTTATCCCAATATAGAATCATAGAATCATTCAGGTTGGAAAAGACCCTTGGGATCATCGAGTCCAACCATCAACCCCACTCTACAAAGTTCTCCCCTACACCATGTCCCCCAACACCACATCTAAACGAGTCTTAAACACATCCAGGGATGGTGACTCCACCACCTCCCTAGGCAGCCTATTCCAGTGTCTGACCACTCTTTCCGGGAAGAATTTTTTCCTCATGTCCAGCCTAAACCTCCCCTGCTGCAGCTTGAACCCATTCCCTCTTGTTCTATCACTAATGACCTGTGAGAAGAGACCAGCACCAACCTCTCTACAGTGGCCTTTCAAGTAGTTGTAGAGAGTGATGAGGTCTCCCCTCAGCCTCCTCTTCCTCAAACTAAACAGTCCCAGCTCCTTCAATCGCTCCTCATCAGATTTATTCTCCAGGCCCTTCACCAGCTTTGTTGCCCTCCTCTGCACTCGCTCCAGCACCTCGAGATCTCTCTCGTATTGAGGTGCCCAGAACTGGACACAATACTCAAGGTGTGGCCTCCCCAGTGCTGAGTACAGGGGGACAATCACCTCCCTTCTCCTGCTGGTCACACTATTTCTAACACAAGCCAGGATGCCATTGGCCCTCTTGGCCACCTGGGCACACTGCTGGCTCATGTTCAGCCGTGTGCCAATTAGAACCCCCAGGTCCTTTTCTGCCAGGCAGCTCTCTAGCCACACTTCCCCAAGCCTGTAGCGATGCCTGGGGTTGTTGTGGCCCAAGTGCAGGACTCGGCACTTGGCATTGTTGAAGCTCATACCGTTAGCATTGGCCCATCGGTCCACTCTATCCAAGTCTCTCTGTAGAGCCTCCCTATCCTCATGCAGATCAACACTCCCGCTTAGCTTGGTGTCATCTGCAAACTTGCTGATGGTACACTCCGTGTCCTTCTCAAGGTCATCAATAAAGATGTTAAACAGAAATGGTCCCAACACCGAGCCCTGAGGGACACCACTTGTGACCGGCCGCCAGCTGGATTTAACTCCATTGACCACCACTCTTTGGGACCGCCCATCCAGCCAGTGCTTGATCCAGCAGATCGTATGCTCATCCAGGCCATGAGCAGCCAGTTTTTCCATGAGAATTCTATGGGGGACAGTGTCAAATGCTTTTCGAAAGTCTAGGTAGACAATGTCCACAGCCTTTCCCTCATCCAATAATGGGGTCATCTTGTCATAGAAGGAGATCAGGTTCGTCAGGCAGGACCTGCCTTTCACAAACCCATGCTGACTAGGCCTGATCCCCTGCTTGTCCGTTATATGAGTTGTAACGGCACTCAAGATGATCTGCTGCATGACCTTCCCTGCTACCGAGGTCAGACTGACAGGCCTATAGTTTCCCGGATCCTCCTTTCTGCCTTTTTTGTAGATGGGCGCTACATTTGCTACCCTGCAGTCCATTGGGACCTCCCCAGTTAGCCATGACTTCAGGTAGATGATGGAAAGTGGCTTGGCGAGCACGTCTGCCAACTCTTTCAGCACTCTTGGATGTAACCCATCTGGTCCCATAGACTTGTGCGCATCCAGGTGGCGTAGCAGGTCACTGATCACTTCCTCTTTCATTGGGATGACCTCGTTGAGCTTCCCCTCCCTGTCTCCCAGCTCACGAGGCTGGTGCCCAGGGAACGGCCAGTTCCACTGCTAAAGACTGAGGCAAAGTAGGCATTGAGCACCTCAGCCTTTTCCTCATCCTTTGGACTATGTTTCCCTCTGCATCCAGTAAGGGAGGGAGATTTTCCCTAATCCTCCTTCTGTTGTTAATGAATTTATAGAAACATTTTTTGTTATTCTTAACAGCTGTAGCTAGGTTGAGCTCTAGCTGCGCTTTGGCTCTCCTAATTTTCTCCCTGCATAGCTTCTCTATATCCTTATAGTCTTCATGAGAGACCTGCCCCCTCTTCCAGAGGTCACAGACTCTCCTTTTGTTCTTGAGGTCCAGCCAAAGGTCCCTATTTAGCCAGGCCGGTCTCCTTCCCCGCCTACTTGTTTTTTGGCACACAGGGACAGCCTCCTGCTGTGCCTTTCAGACTTCTCTCTTGAAGTATGTCCAGCCTTCCTGGGCTCCTGTATCCTTCAGGGCAGCCTCCCAAGGGACTCTGTCCAGCAGTCTTCTGAACAGGTCAAAATTTGCCCTCCGGAAGTCTAAGGTGGCAGTTTTACTAACCCCTCTCCTTGTTTCCCCAAGAATCAGAAATTCGATCATCTCATGATCGCTGTGCCCTAGACGGCCACCAACCTTTACTTCCCCTACAAGTTCTTCCCTGTTCACAAGAAGCAGGTCCAGGAGGGCACCTTCCCTGGTTGGCTCGCTTACCAGCTGTGTGAGGAACTTATCTTCCACCCATTCCAGGAGCCTCCTGGATTGTTCCCTCTCAGCTGTATTGTATTCCCAGCAGATACCCGGGAGGTTAAAGTCCCCCACAAGAACAACAGCAAGTGATCGCGAGATTTCCCCCAACTGCTTATAGAAAGCTTCGTCCACCTCACTGCTTTGGTTGGGAGGTCTATAGCAGACTCCCACAACGATATCAGCTTTATCAGCCCTTAACCTAATCCAAACACTCTCCACCCCGTCATCGCTATACTTGATTTCCGAGCTCTCATAGCATTCTCTAATATACAGGGCCACTCCTCCACCTCTCCTTTCCTGTCTGTCCCTCCTGAAGAGCTTGTAGCCATCGATTGTGGCACTCCAGTCATGTGAGGCATCCCACCACGTTTCTGTGATAGCCACTATGTCATAGATAGCCACTATGTCAATATGAAACAAAATTGATTCTTAAAAGCTGACCTTAGTGAAAACCTCCAGTGACACTGAAACAGCAAACTTTAACTCCCACCAACATATTAGCAGTCTCCCTGCTAATTGTGTTAAAAGAGCTCCATGGTCAGTTTTCCATACTAAATGTGGGTCCATGAGTACTGTTATCCCATAACCCCAGCACTGCACAAGACATTGAAAGAGATTTCTAAACAGCCAAGTGCCTGTTCAAGGACTTAAGAGAATTAAGACCTTAATCCAGGATGTAGATGGTTCTTAATTCTTAAAATCTTTAATTTCCATGTTCCTTTCTCCTCTGATGGTTTTAGAACATTTTACAGGGGTGAGTACTATTGTCCCCTCCACCTTTTACACATCTGATTCAGTTCAGGGCAGCTGTGCAGAAAACCAGTCCACCTGTTTCAAGTCAAAACTTATTTCCATGGTCTTTCATGATAATTTAAGGGGGTGGGGGGGTGGAACTCTTCCTGGATCTCATTCCTGCCTTTTTTCTTTTCCCTTTTGAATGTATGAGAGGTTCTTTTCCCATAGTTGCCATGGCATTTGTACAAACCCACATCTCTAGTTATGACCCAAGCATCCAGAAAGAGAAAAATGATGGTGTAGTTTAACCTGCACACAGCAGTATACAGGACCTTAGCTCTACTGGTAAGGTCATAGAATCACAGAATCACAGAATGGTTTGGGTTGGAAGGGACCTTAAAGATCATCCAGTTCCAGCCCCCTGCCCTAGGCAAATAATCTTGTGAGAGACTTTATAAACATGATGGTTAAAAAGCTTTGTCTTTGCTGGTGGTGAATTCAAAACTTCAGTAATTTTTAGCTGATATATTTGACAAGAGCTTTTACAGAAGGATTTTTCACATAATGTATTTGAATAACAAAGAGAGAAATGGGGCTTTTACAGGACATATTTTTCACTGCATTTACCATATTTGCCATATTTTCTGTCGCTGTTTGTAAAACCCACAGTGTCAGTGCTGTTTCAACTGTTGAACCTCACTCACTGACTTTACTCATTAGACTGCTAAAACTGGAGGCGGGGTGATCACCTCATGAGAAACTTCATTGTCTTTTGGCATTATGCAAATATTCTCAATTAATCTTAGAGTAATGAGAATTTTGGGAAGCAAAGGTTGCAGTGAATGTTTGATGAAGTAACAGTATGTCAACAGTCTAAACATGGCTTGATTATGTAAATGAAATTTGGGTAGGGAATTCAACTATTAAAGCAGAAAATGTCTAATTAAATGGAACCCATGCATTAAATTTCACTTATTCTCAACACAAGAATTCTTTCTCAAGTTCTATTCAAGTAAAACAACAACATATAATTGAAAATCTAATACCACCTTCAAGTTATAAAAGGCATCCTGCTTTTAAGAGGAAATAGCAGCCCACATGAGAGATTTTCATTAACTGAAACAAATATTTTCACTATCAAAATGTATTTGAGCGTTTATGTTCAGCTGACAGAAAATGGAACTGATCTCAAGGAAAAAGTAAAAGCAATAGGAAAATACGTTCACAAGTATATGAATTATTTACATGTCTTCAAGATAGCAGAGGAAATTCAGCTCCCGAGCGTTTCATAAACACTAGCATGAATATTCATATTTCATAAAGTTTATACCCAAAAACTCATCACCTGCTTATTATTTGCTGTCTGTTACTTTCCCGGTTAACAGCTTTCAGCAAGTCAATCCCAAATCAGAAACAATTGCACACAATTTACATTTACAAAAGATCATCAACGGAAGAAAGTTGGTCTGCAGATAGCGCAGGGACTGATGGCAATGCTCGCCAGACCCTAGTGCCACTGGCAGGGATGACAGATTGGGGACCTTGTTTTCCAGCAGAAGATGCATTCCTGGTAATAGGCATCGCACCCTGGTATGTTTAGGCTCCTTTATCCTAATGCCCAGATTTGCCCCCAAAGGAGACAAAGAATTCAAACGCTGTGTGGTTGCGGTTGTGCCACCATAATGCCTCAGCGCCCAAGTCATGGCGTCGGATGCTGGCATGGCTGGTACAACAAACCAAGAGCAGAAACAGGCTTCTTGTCCAACGTTCACAACCGGAGCTGGGTAAAATCATCACTGAAAGAAAAAACACAGGGTTAGTCTGTTTGGTTGAAAAGGCATTTTCCAAGGACCAGTAACCACATTTGACGAGTGATTCCAGATCTAAAAAGATACCAGAAAAAAACAAAATGACTTAATTTAAAATTGAAATTTTTAAATGAAGAAGTGTAATTTTTCATTTTAAAACCCTTTTTAAAAAAATCTATATTTATTACTATAGGTAATCTTATTCTTGAGTTGAAAACTTGATTGTTTGAATATCAAAGTGAAAAATCTGTTAGAATTACATATTTATAGTCTACTTAACAATCTACAAGCAACTACAACTGGATAAAGATGGGAGACATGGGTAGTCACTGCAGCTTCCCAACAGTTTAAATTTTGCCAAGCTGTTTCCAAGCATGCCAGCAAGAGACTGAAAAGATTTGAAAAATGACACCCATGACCAGTTCATGAAGATGTTCTCCCCAATCCTGACATGCCTGAGAGAGAGCTGAGAAGAATTTGCTTGAAAATTTAATGTTTGCTGATGTATTTACATGCAATCAGTTTCTAACCGGTTGTTTTGTAACTTCGTGCTTCATCCTAAATACCCTGACAATACTATATTCTTATAAAAACAATCTGTGGCTCACCCCACAGCACACACAGAAACAACGACTGATAGCAAATTCCTCTCAGACCACCTAGGATGGACACATAAAGTTAAGAACATGAATAACTGAACATCAGAATAGCACAAATATTTACCAAATTGTTTTAGCTGGCTAGCTTAATACCCATGTCACCCAAAACTAATTTTTCTGGTGGAGTTTACACCTCCAGACCAGCACTAAAGTACCAACTATAACTAACACATTTGGGGCTTCAGGGAATTTCAAGACTGAGAAAAACTGATGAGGAGAGAAAGTAACGGCGATTAATACAAAATGAGATCAGAAAAACCCCATCAGTATGAAATGGGCTGTGTAGAATGTCTCCCAGTATAGCAATTGCATTAATGAGCATGCAGTTTCATGAAGCTGAGTTGTTACAAACACTGGACTGTGACACCAAGCACACCCTATAAAATATAAACAACGTATAAATATAGAAAAGCTGCTCTAAAACGTACAGTTACCTAACACGTAGATGCAGAGCCACCAGGAAGATGCTGCTGTGAATTCCCTGGCTCCTCAGGCAAACTTCTGAGACGTGACAGGTCACGTGCACAGACCAACAAGAAAAGGGTGCAGTGAAGTAACATCACGATGGACTGAAACACTAAAGCGAGGGAGACTTCTTCCCCTCTGAAGCAGAAACCCAGGGAAATCATGGCTGATTGAGGACGTCTTGTGATGGTAGAAGGATCCGAACATGGGAAATTCAGACCTAGAGTCAATAAGATAGGTAAGCACACGCCTTCCAATTTGAAGTCAGATGAAGCAAGAATCACCTAGTAGTAGGGCTGGAAAGCTGCCTCTATACCATTAAACGGAACAGGACCAGGAGCCTGAGCCTTCAGGACATGGCCTGCCTGCATCCATGTTGCAGAGAACCAAGCTGGGCCTAGGTCTAGGATAGTCCTGTCTTGGTAGATTAAACAATGTCAAATAATGAACATCAGCCCCAGAATTAAATTGTCTGTAACGTTCAGTTGCTGGAACAGTCCTTGGCATGGAACTCCCATAGCACTCCCTAAACCATTCCCAAGAGTCTGGAACGTGGTGTGGACCAAGGGCAGCTCCCAACAGGCAGCTCAGATGTAGATACTCAGGTTTTGACTCTAACAGATTTTAAATGTATAGATGTAGGCTCTTTTGTGCCTCCTGGCCTCAGTGTCAGAAATGGGTCCCAAACTCTTGCAACTCAAAGAAAAAAATTCCTTTATGTGGAGTGGTTTTTCCGTTCACAGTGCCTGACAAACATGAGGGCTATGCTGCAGCCTGACACAGTGATTTTCAAGAGTAAAGTGAGGAAATGTGCTGCCTCCCCTGGATGGAATAGCATTAGGACATGCAGGGGTGCTTCAAAGGGCAAAGCTTGCTGAGATAAAGCTGAAGGCCGATGTCGAGGAGCAAAGGAGCCAAAAGTGGTGCACTCTTGTCCATATCACTTTTTTGTGACCAGTCTGAACACTCCCCAAAGTCCTTGTATTCAAGTGATGTAGACAAAATGGCCCAAAACAGGACCAGAGAGTTACAGTTAGCAAACAGAATTAATAGTTAAGAAATATTTGAATTTGTGCTGTGACCTTTCACTTTACAGCAGACACATCTATTGGATCCAGTCTCAGCTACTTTCTTTACCTGTGGTATGCTAATTTAGCACGCAGAAGTGCTCAGCCTGCCTTTCACTGTGTATTTGTAAAGGGATTACGCATTTGGACTCCAATATTAGCTAAACACTGCAGTAATATAACTAATAGCTATAAGTTTATGGCAAATTATAATGGTAGGTTGGAACATACAATACCCTATTCCAGCATTCATTTTAAAATTCAGACCTCTAAATATCTTCTTATGTGCATTTCTATGATTTTTAAGGGCAAAAATATTGAAAAGCCATTAAGCTCTGGAAATTGGGCTGTAAGTGATCAAACAAGTAAATTCATCAAATAGTGCAACAAGGGATGAGCGTCAAACAGTAAATCAAGGCTTGTAAGATTGGGGTGACTGCCTGCGTTTATGGGAACAGCCAAAAACAGCTTCAAAAGAAGAAACAAGAAATACATAGATACATAGGCTTCATCCACCATCTTTTATGAAGCTGAATCTTAGCTGACAAGCATAAATATTGACCTTGTAACGAGCATCCTATTAAGCGTTTAATTTAGCTCAGGATTCCGGCTCTTGGAATTAAATAAAGGTTGGAGCAGCAATTCGCTCACTGCAAGCTTGTAAGAGATTTTCTCACTCTAACACCTTTGTGCATGCCCCAGACTCCACATCTGTAAAAAACCCTGAATATATTCGAATTTTTTTCTGTGAACGTAATGCACTTTCAGCAGGACGTTGCTGGAAGCTCTGTTACGGCGGTACAGCCCCCGTGCGGCTGTTATCCCCTCAGACTCTTCTACGAGGACTCTCTTATGCCATGATAGACCTTTGGTCAAGGCCCTTGGAGACATTCCCATGTCTTTTGAGTCCTATATTGCTGCAGGTCTGTTTTCAGCTGTTTGAGCTGAACAAGCACACAACAATATCACCAGCAGAACAACATAATACTCACGACAAGGAGTCCAGACAGAGGAGAGCAGGCAGAGAGAAACACAGGAAGGGTTTCTCTAAAATTACACTGGCACAGTTCACTCTGACCTAAGGCCACAATTTTCTCCCTCTCATTTAAATTCATTTTGCTGGTTATTTTTGTGGTGCAGATTGCTTCCCTGCCCATTCAAACTATTGGCAAGGCACAAGTAGGCTTTATCTTCATTCCCCTCGCCTTTTTTTCCATTTTCTTTCTGGAAAGGAACACATCATCTGCCTTTTCTTTGCACTGCAATGAAAATGCTGCAGGAAAACAACAAGGAAAAAGAAGAATCTTCCATGGACAGATGTCCAGATTGCATCCTTAATATGATGCATTATCTCTCATGCATGTAATTGATGGTTCAAAAAGCTATCCCTACTTTTCAGTATTGTCTTGTTGTTGCCAAGGAGTCTTTTTGTAAATACTTGCTTTTGGAATCAGGATGGTGACAAATCACTTTCCAGGTTTCCATGACTGCTGCAGTGTTTAGTTTATTTTGATTTGTTCTGTGTTTACATCTGCTTTCAGTCTTTGTGTCCTGTCCTTTGAGAATTCACCTAATCTACGTATGTTTCCAAAAAGTTGATTGGGAATTTCATGTTATGGTCTTTCTCTTAAAAAAAGAAAAAAAAATAAAAAAGAAAGAAAAAAAGAAAAGAAAAGGTATTTGATTTTGTCATTCTTTCCCCTGAAAGATTTGTGAAGTACAGGATATAACTATAGCAGATGTGAATAAGAAACAGAGCTCCCAAGTCATCTATAACGCAAAGTTATTTCACTGGGATAAGAAGACCTTTTCCTTTCATGGCCTCATCATTGTTTGTTCCAGCTCTTAGCTAGAATTTCCAGTTCACCTCATAGACCCATATGAACCATACAAGCAAAGACATATTTGCAACCTCCATTCAGCAAAACATAAAGTACCCTTAACGCTAACAGATTTCCAACACATGATTAAGTTCCTTTGAACAATTGTCTGAAAGCATTTTATCACTTCATAATCTTTTCCATTGCATATTTGGCATTTGACATCCTTTCAGTTGTACATCTAATTCCAAGTACAATGTTGCACAAGTAGAATGTTCCAGTTGTACATCTAATTCCTGATTCTAAAACACTGGGTGTACGTTTTTAATCATCCTTCATTCTGAAGCATCTGAAAAGATTTATACAATGGGTGAACCACACAAACCTTACCCCTGCATGCTTATTGCACATTTCCCCACGAACTGGTCAAGTGTGTGAGTACAAATCCATGTCGGCAGAGGTTGCCCCTGCCAGCTGTGCAGTTTGAAAGCTGCTTGAGATTTCCTAGCAGCATTTTCTTCAGGGGAAAAAATAAAAGAGCAGATGCAAAGAGAAGCATGTTGTCTTCTTTTCCAGTCCATTTTCAAAGGCGGTGATCTCAGCCATTCCTGCACTGATGCACAGTAAAGAAGAGATTTCTCCCATCCGGTCTTGACGTCATCAGTCATGTCTTTCAATCTTCTCTCATGGTTTTCCACCCCAGTTGATAGTATGAGGAGAAGTTGTTGCACGTGTGACTAGATTCTCACTGTGGTCTTCACGTGAATCTTGAAAATAGATGAGGATCCACCTAGGCTTTAGATTTGGCTGCGAAAGTCCATTCTCCTGTGAAAAGGAACAGTCTTTGTCCTCTCTATAATGACTTTTGGGGACACATAACACAAAGGGAATCAATCCACTGATTTTGACAAAATTAAACATGTATTCCTGCATCTTCACCTTTCTAAATAAAAACTGATTAGAAAGGCAAAAGATACATTATTGCAGTGACTTCTGGTTTTCCTCTTTACTGCTTTTGGGTTTCTTCCTTTACTGTGGTGTCTGCTCCATTTCCTAAGTCCCTTAGTTTAAATTTGAAGTGAAATATTTTCCAGATGCAATTTTACTGCTCCCTTACCCACGTAATGAAAACTAAAAGACACTGTAGAATCCCTGTTGAGGCACCACTATCAATAAGTTTGGCAAATACCCATCATAAAGCTTTATTACTGCTCTGCTGACTTAAAAAAAAAAAAAAAAAAAAAGAAAAAAGTCAATCATCTACAACAGGATGAAGCGCAATAACTGTTTAATGGTAAAAGATTCACTTTGGGGGTGTTATGATGCTTCTTGAGAAATTTTGCTTAAAATACCCATAAGCGCACACAGGATACAGTTTGGCAAGCGGAACCTTTCATACTCTATAAAAATAAAGTGCAATTAGTCAGTTGCAATTCAATTACATTTGTGTGCTAAATAAGGCTACTAAGAAAAATCACACGCTGTTTATTCCTAAAGTGAAGCACTAATAAAGCTTTAATTTGATTTTTCTTAGCCTTTCCATAAAGTCAGTTTGCACCTTTTTGATTTGGTTGACAAGCCAACCAAAAGCCCTGGCTTTTGCATTTTGCATTGAAGTAAATTTGAGGCTTGTGTCAGAGAAGACTTATTCCTAACACCCAGCGTAAAACGACTGACCCAGCAAGGCTAAAAGGAAAAGTTTATTTTCCTTTTTTTTTATTGCAGCAAAATTTTTATTGTAGCAAAAGTTTAAGATTCGATGTCATCTTCCTAGCAAAATAGAGTGTACTCGCCTCCCTCCCTCAAAATGCTTCTTAATCCATGAGGACTTTATTTCCTGTTTAAATAAAACAGAAATTTTATTTTTTTTTAAGTCCTGACATACTGTATTTTTACTGGATATCAAATACACTTGAAACTTACCTTGGCCCAGGGAATGTCTTTGGAAACAGTATTTGTCCCATAATACCAAAGTGGATGGAGAAAGTTAATTACTGCATACAAAATTTTACCTGTGAGACCCATATTTCTGAATGTATTCTTAAAACTGTAGCAAGTACACCTGATCAGACCAAATGAAGTCAGAATTCAGGTCAAGGAGTAAACCAATTCCCTTCAAAACAGTGCAATATCTCAGGATTTATGTAAAAGGAGATTTCTCTGGGCCAGTAACCTTCAAAGAGGGAGAGAGTAAGAATGACCTAAACATGAGGTTTAAAAAGCTTTAGTAGAAATTAGGAAATTAGTAAAAAAAACCACCTTTGTAAAATCTTCAGCTGGTGGAAACCTCCCTCCCAAATTTCCCCACCTGTGTGCACAAGGAAGGGCCAGGTAGCAGCCCAGAGCTCCTCCTCGGGAAGGCTGCTCTCTAGACCTGCTCTCTCTTGCCTTGCCAAGTTTCACCCCATCCAGGACGTAGTAGTCCCTGGGCCCCCAGCTTTCACTCATACAAGAGCATGTAGTCTGAAATGTCTAGATTTCCTCCTTTCACTGCTCTTGGTTCTTCAAATTCTTTGCAGTCCGATCAATTTCTCAGTCCGATCTCAGGTGACTGCAGCTTTTGAGCTATTCATTAAAATATTCTCCAGGTGAGCACCAGCTGTTGGTGTCAGACACCAGCTGGCTTCTCCCTTGAACAAAACCACGTTACAGCGTACACTTCTTTTGCTGGTGTGAATTCAACCAGCACTGGCTTAACCCAAGGTGGAACTTGCAGCAAAACCTGTAGTTTCCGGCAGAGGAGAAACGTTTCTGTTGTATCAGTGATGTTTTTCTGCTTGTTTTCAGGAAGAAGCCAAAAATCCTTCTCTTCAAGCTGAAGGCTTTCCCTTCCCTCTCACCATTAAGCTCAGGGATTTTTCCAGAAAAGACTCCTTGTCATGGGAAATACATTCCCAAAACCCCCAAACACCCCACATTTCCTCTTTTGCATTCATTTGAATGAAATTAGCCACTGGAACAGGAATTGCTCAACATCTGGCATTTAAGGAAAATAGCACAGCAGTAGCAGAAAATACTTCCTTTTTTCAGAGTAGAAAACTATCGTCTTTGGAAGGAGTGGTTACAATGCTGAAGATCATGTGAGCTCCTGGCTTCCAATGCCAGCACAAATCCGTTTCAGCTAATTGCTAAGACCTGCCTTGAAATCCAAATGCTGCCATGAAAATTGTCTGCATTCGCAGATTCAGCGGAAAAAGTATTCAACAAAAATTTCTGTTCCAAACACATTTATATTTCAACTTGACCCATTGAAACTGTAAAATGGCGTGGGTACAGCTGCTAGAGATGGTCAGGAGGGGTTGCAGTAGGAGGATGCAATCTGCTTGGACCGTCTCCCGTACTGAGATGTGGAGATGCATGCACTTTACAACATAATTTTGCATATAGATGTTTATGTCAATGAGTCACTAACTAATTAGACAAGTACCATGAGGGAGACTCATGTGTTTTGTAACAAATTACAAAATTCATATGTAAGACCATACTGGGCAGAGATTTTCTAATTAGACCATTAAGCATGTTTATGCCGATAGTCCCCAAGACTGACCGGAGTACAAATCTGCGAATTGGTTGGAGAAGAACACATACACCTTTTCATCTCCCATCCACCAAGGCCTATGAAATTAGAAGAAACAATATAAAGTTCAATGGATAAAGCAGTTATTAATAGTCTGCAAGCAAGAAACTCACATTGCCAAGTGGACAGTTTGGCGTACATATTCTTTCCCATCTTTAATACTTGTGAGTCTATGGAAAAAGCTGTTGACTAGATAGAAATGAAGCATGCATAATTGCTTTATGTCACAATTTTACGCTTAGCATCTGGCAACGATTCTGTCTCCAAAGTAAGAAATTCAGATATGACAACAATGAACAATGAATCTGATTCTCATCTTCATTAAATTGGGTTTTCATTGCTGTAATTTCAGTCTATTTTTTCCCCTAATATTCAGTCATTCTGAGATCAGATGATTCAGGATGTGAATAGCTAATTAGATTTGGATGATTTCATGCATCCCAAAGAGGAAGCTGAAATTTGGCCGAATATTTCTGAAAAAACAGTAATGTTAGAAGAGTCAAGGTGTACTGCTCTGTGAATAAAACTGGTTTTCATTTTCTATCCAAACAGAATGGGCAGTTTGTGCCTCCTGAGTAATCGCATGTTTTAGGTTACTGACTAGTTTCATTAAAGGTCAAGAGGCAACTTTCTTTTTAATGGGTCTGAAGCATTAGAGAAGTTAATTTGCAAATCAGAGAGTCTTTTGTGTGATAGCCTCCGTCACCAGGCACGAGTAGCAGCTAGAGGTGTTAACCTCTACAGCTACTTGTCTAGCTATCCCACCACCCCATTGTCTAAAATCTCTTGGCCACCTGCCTAATCAGGGCTCATAAAGAGCGCTATGTAATTGTAACTTGTGTTAGAATAAAGCATTCGGAGTGACAAAGCAAGGCTGGGTTTGCTTGAACCTTCACGCATATTGTGAGTGTTAAATGTCACTGCCAGGCTGGACAAACAGATGTTGTAATCTAGTAACACAGGATGTGGCAGGGAATAGGTCAGAACATACAGAGCGTGAGTTTCATTCTCTTTCTCTCTCCCTTTCTGAACTTCTGAACAGTTTGGTGAGCGCTTGCCTCCTTTTCAAGCTAACTCACCTGAAGGCTTGCAGACAAAGCAAGTGAAGGGAACGTTCCCAGAAGTTTGCACCAATTTGCCTGCAAGGGTGCTGTAAGCACTGCTATTTGAAAAGAAAGACTTTTGGGAAACATATTTCTTCTGTTTTCAGAAAACACTGACTTTCCTTGAGACTGGATAAGGTGTCGGCCACAGACCTTAAGATATGCATCATTACCAATCCTGTGGACATAAGACCTCCTGTTATCATATCAGCATGGTATATTTAGCTGCTTAGTTCTCACACAGACACGCATCTAAATTTAAGAGCAGCTGTGCCAGTTACAATAAAATTTATGTGATGATACTTTTTCAATATTGTTTTGGATTGCAGCAATTCAGATGCAATCGTATTCCCCCCAGGGGCCACAGTAGTCCTACCATTGACATCAACAAAAGCTAGATGAGATCCAAAGGGAATGGCAGAGACATTGTTCACCTGGCCATAACTTCTACCAAGAGAGATTTTCGTACTCATATCTAGGGTTGATTTCCTGTAGACAGTTAAACACTAAGTACACAGACAAAATGGAAAAGATCCTGATTCCATTTACTGGCATGGTTTTAAAGTGAATAGATTGTATTTAAACTGGTTGAACTAAGAACAAAATCCAGCCAACCGTAGCAAACCCAGGGCCCATAACATTTTCTTCCTTTCAGATCATACGTACAGTATTTCTCGTTACATTGCAAAATCCCCCTCAGTCTATATTCTTCTTGTACTCACATCTGCCTTTCAACTGACGAGTCCATTACCAGAATATATGCTGCTAAGTACTGTATTTAAAAGAAGTTTATTCTTGACAGATTCAGGTACTTTCAGGCTTACTGTTATTTCCATTTTGTACACTGGAACGGTGCCAGGTAGACTTGTACAATAAAAATACCAGCACTGAAATGAAGGGGTTTTAACCCTATCAGCTAGAGAAAGAAAGGAAGGTAATAATCAGGGGTTCAGTTAATGTTTGTAACACCTTATGGAAGGACTGGATGAGCCTTTTACTCCGATGTTATAGGAATACGTTGCAATACACTTGGACCTGATTTCTTTTTGCCTTTATTTTGCTTTGGAAAGCAGGAGTAGTCCCCTAAGCACAGCTGCACTGTTCTGTATTTGCACTGACATCAACAAGATCAGCTTCCACTTATGCAGGTTGCCCACAATTTTGTTGACCATAAAAATTTTTGACCATCGTTAGAAATCTGGTCTGCACATTATTTTGTATTCTCCTGTTGGCGGACTGATTGTCTCAGCTCTTTCCATGGGTATATCAGGTCTTGGTACACACCAGCAATTTGATCTTTTATCAGACCACTGACAGGACCAGTCGAAACCACATACTCTTTCCTCTCACAGATTACTGGGGAAGCTCATTTCATCTGAAGATACTAAAGATGAAATGAGAAAACACACACAAACAGCAAAAGGGCCTTGAATGCCTTTCTTCTTTCACAGAAATTTCAATCATTCACAACCCAGTTAAAAGTCCTTAAGCAAATCACTTCAGTCACAGCTTGATATCAGCCCTACCTCTCTTTTGGGTGGCTTCACTCAAAGAGCAATTGTCTTCATTTGTGCCTCTTCTACAAGCTGATGACTAAATAGCAGGTTGTTCCTTTTCCTGGGCTGTTCCTGGGCTCACCCCCTCTCCACAGGCCTAGCATCAGCTACACGGCTCAGGTCCTTTTTTTGTGAGGCAGTGACAAGGAGCACACCATGAAGGAGTGATGTGCTGCTCATGGGGCACAGCAGGACTCAGCCATCTTGCCGCTCAAGACCATAGACTGAGCTGCGGCTGTTTCTGTCTCAGGTTTCCCATTTGTGACTTATAAGAGCATCCCCTAGGTCTGTAGCCTGACAGTCGTATGTATTTCAGCTTCTAATGATACATATCTTTCCTTCTGCCAACAGCTTCACACATTTCCCCTACCATTGATTTTGCCTGAATTTAGACTACGCATAGCTGTAATGCTAGCGTCACTTCAGACGGACCTCAGCCCATGCCCCCGAGACCTTCCCTCTTCATTCTCTGCAAGGTTCACATCGCATAAAACCAGGACGACTGAGTTAGACTGAAGGTCCATCTGTCTGGCACTGTGACAGGTACATACCCTCCAACAGGCTCTCAGATTTTTTTGAGACTGACCAGGAAGGGATTCAGGTACCTGAATGTAGGTGTCTGCTGCTGTCTCATATCCCTGTGTGTATCTTGCTTGGCACCCAGCTGCCGGTCCACCAGGACATAGGTCTTCTACAGGTCCTGTGGCATATCGGCCAACTCTGTGCAGATGTGCTACGTATGTTAGGATAGCTATTTTCGTCAATAACTCACAAATGTCATGTCTTTGTGTTCAATACCCTTTGATAAATTTCTGATCTATGAAGTTGCCTACTCTTCTTAATTCCATGGTTTTAGCACTAGGAGAATGTTACGACAAAGAGGTTCACAAGTTTTATGGAAAATTGCCTGCTTTTGTTGGCTATGAATGTGCTCCACTAGTTAACCTGTAGCCCAAGCAGGGGCTTCTTGCAGCCATAGGATAGATGCGCCCAGAGCAAGTTATCATTAACACTTGCTTGCTGCAAACCCGTTCATAAGTACACTAAATACCGTGATCATAAAAGCATACTGTAACATTGTAGGGCCACCAGTATATTCTGTCAAGCAAGTAAGTTAAAATATAAATAATAACCATAACTGCAAAACACAAATGGTGAATTGAGATACGGCACCAGAAACGGGATGCACAGAAAAACATATACAAGTACTAAAATCTTCAAGGAACTAAGGACATAGAGCATGCAGGAAGGGTGTCTGATGCAACCAGAATTCCTGCAAAATAAGCAAAACCGGTACAAGGCCTAATCCCAAAACCAAAATATCAAGAACAGATGATATCACCCCTTTTTGTTTGGGAAATGGGCCAGAAAAGCATAAAATTTCAAGGATGGATGAGAAAAAATGGGGAACACAGTCCATTTCATTTCTGGCTTCCCTCGTCAAAGAGCTTTGAGGATTGGCCAACTCAGCCTCAGTGACTAAGGACCATCAGAGACTGTGGCCATCAACGTAAAGCAGCATCAGTTCCACGTGTATGCTCACAGCTCATTCAGGATAAGCCCATAAAGGACAAACCATTTTGTATATGTGGTGAAAATGAAAGTCCTTTCAATGTCATTCATGACTTTACAGGCTTCAGTCAACTCCCACTCTTCTCCAGGGGCACTTGAAGAGCTCTTGCCTATTTATTTGTTCAAAATATGGAAGACAATTTTTAACTTTAAACATTCTGCCACCTTTTTCTAAACATTTTTCAGTTCTGCTATAGCCTTTTAAGATGGCTGGCCTAAGCCATGGCCTAAGCGGACACATGACAACGCACACTGCTACACTTTCTGTTCTTCCCTTACTAATTGCTAACAGCCCGTTTGCCGTTTTGCCTGCTTGCGATATTTCTCGTGGGTATGGCAGAACAGGCCTTCCTGTCTGGCATCTTGAAGTGTTAGTTAATTGCTGCTGTTTAACAGGGTTTATATATCATATTGCATGGACTTTTCCAACTCACAGATGAAGTTAAGATCATATTTAACCAATGTAGGATTAACGCTTTCAGTTGCAAATAACATAAAACAGGAACTTTGTCTAAATCACTAGCTCAGTCATGCTCTCTGGACTTGAATATAACAGTGGGAGGAAAAAAAGAGATATCCAGAAGAGAACATAACTTTTTTAGAGTTCTCATATAACACTACAGAGAAAAGAGGGGTTTGGGTTTTTTAACATAATCCTGGCTGTACATTGGGGTTCAAATAGAGCCATATCCCCTTACAATGGGAAAGTAATTCACATAAGAGAGAATGAGAGGTGTATTTATGTTCCTTTTCACTGCTGTTTTTAATACACAGTTTCTTTTGGATTTTGTTTGGTTTCTTTGAATCCCACTCCTCCACAGGCTTCCCAGGACTCAGTACTCTGTTATTGCTTATTCCTCCTGCTGCTCTGCTGGCTGTAGCAGCCCAATAGTTACTTCAGCAGAAAATAGCTCTGTTAAATTCCAAATTATTTTTCATTATGGAAAGCGTGTGAAAAGCAAAAAAACCCCAACAGACTCCAACCGAGTCTGTAAAATAGTGTATGCATCTTCCATTAGTCCCATAATTATTTGAGAGATCGCAGGTTATTCTTGCCCCTGACAAATGCCACTGCATTCAGTTACTCTGGGTTCTCTTCCGCTCCTGCACATTTGCAGGATTACAGATTTAGAGTATTAAATATCTAGAATTATTATTTTCCCTACCTTTATGCTTCTGTAGGACCAAGAAGTATTGGCACCTTGTGCTTATGTTCATTTTAGATATTATGAAGGCTTATTTAGCAACATTAATAAGAAGGGATATATAGGTATGTCATTATTGTAATTAAACATGGGGAATACTCATGAGCGTAGAGATTTTATGGATTACCTGACAGGAATATAAATAAATATAGTGGAAGGAGACTGTGGAAATTGAGTTTTAACAGCCTGTTTCTCCTAGAGCACAAACTGCTATTATTCAAGCTGAATAAGAAAGGAAGATATCTACTCCTAATGCAAAAATTCATCAGTTACCCAGGAGCTTACTGGCACAATTTAGGTTGCTATTCTATAAGATACCTCAGGAAGATTTAGATAAAATGTCACTTAGGAAGTTACCTGTAATTTTAGTATTTCTGTAAAATGCTACTTGCTTCTCTTTACCAGAGATGAAAACCAGATTATCTGCAATGCTTGAGTGGAATAGTCTATCACATTGCTCTCTGAGCCAGACAGCCACTGACATTCCCATTTTCATTTTCCCATAGCTGACAATAATTTACCACATTTGCCACCCCAGCTGATTGTACTAGCCATGGATCCAATATTTTCAACTTTGTACAAGCAGAACTTCTCCAGATCTCCCAAGTAATATCTCATAATCAGAGTCCTACACACACACACACAAAAAAAAATTATCTCTATAATATCTATTTCTAATTGAAACTGCAAAAGAGTTTTGGCAGCCAGCGAGCGTGTATTCTCCTAGTAGTGTCTCTCCCTTCACCTCAACATGAATTTGGTGTATCATAGACATAGCTTGGAGAGTGTTTAGGAGTGTTTGGAGGACAGTGCTTAAGACACAAAATAGAGGTTGGCATACCAAGTTTTGTCACTATATATGCTGTGCTTAATATAAAATTATTCTTCCTACATGGCAACTTTCCTTTGCTTAGGGAATTGTCTTGCACAGAACTTCAGGCATAAACAGCTTTTTCTTCTATAAATATACATGCAAGTCCCCTTATTTATTGGAAATGGGCATTTTTCTCATATATATATATATATATCTATTTCACTGCTGATCAGTCTCCTAGCTACAACAGATGATTCGTCTTTGTGTGTTAGCATTTGTTTTTAGGGACACAGAGCAGCTCCGTGCTGCTGAGAGTAAACTAGTGTGTTGGCAACGTGTATATTTACCTCTGTTCAGTACGGCCAGTGTAACACAGCTGGGCGCCCGTGTGCCTTGGGCAGCCCTCAATACCCAGCAAGGCCATTACCTCAGAGTTTGATTATTTAACTGAGTTTTTTTTGGTGCCTTGAAGAAGACTTTTTGCCCTTTGTGTGGGAGAGCAGGGGCAATGCATGGAGTGCTGCCGAGGGATGGGCCATGAGCCAGCTGTGAGATTATGAGTCAAGATGAATGGGCAGGCCAAAGTGGATGACATTGTTGTAGGTGCCTGCTATAGACCTACTCATCGCGAGGAAAAGGTAACTGGAAGAAGTCTCATATTTACAGGTCCTGGTCCTTGGCAGGGACTTCAGACACCCTGATATCTCCTTGGGTTGTGTAAGCCAGCAGGGCAGAAGCAATCCAGAGGATTTCTGACTGTGCTGATGGTAACTTTCTGACAGAGGTGACTAGGAATGATGTGGAGATTGAATGAGTGGAGATTCTCACAAACAGGAATCCACCGGTCATGACGTGAAAACCTGGGGAACTTTTGGGACCATGAGATGGTGAAGCTCAGGATGCTGAGATGAGGGAGCAGGGCTGAAAGCAGGATCATAACCCTGAACTTCAGGAGAGAAGACTTCGGCTTGTTCAGATATCTACTTGGAAGAATCCCATGGGATCCTAGAGAGAATAGGGGTCCAGGAGAGCTGACTAACTTTCAGAGATAATTTCCTCCAAGCTCAGGAATGGCTCATCCCAATCTGCAGGAAATCAAGTAAAGATGGCAGTAGGCCTTCATGGGTGAAGAAGGAGGTCCTAACAAAACTCATTTAAAAAGGAAGCATATAAGAGGCGGAAGCAGGGACAGGTGACCTGAAAGTAACTCAGAGATGCTGTCTGAATGTGCAGAGATTGGGGCAGGAAATCCAAAGACCACATGCAGTGAGCCTCACCACAGCCTAGCCTTCTAAAATGAGATGACTAGCTTGGTGGAGGAGGGGAGACCACTGGATGTTGTTTATCTTGATTTTAGTAGTGCTTTTAACACTATCTCCCTTAGCATCCTCATTCGCAGACAGACTAAGTATGGGCTGGATAAGCGGACAGTGAAGTCAACTGAAAACAGCTGGAACTGCTGGGCTCAAAGTCTTCTGATCAGTGAAATAAAGTGCACCTGGAGGCCAGTCACTACTGGTGTACCCCAGAGAGTGATACCAGGGCCCATATTGTTTGTTAACTGCATTAATGGACTGGATAATGGTACAGGAGGCTGCACCCCCAGCAAGTTTGCAGGTGATAACAAAATCGGGAGGAGTAGTTCTTGCATCAGACAGTTGTGCTGCCGTTCAGAGGGACCTTGACAGGATGGAGAAATGGGCCAAAGGGAACCTCATGAAGTTCAACACAGGGAAACACCAATTCCTGCCCCAGGGGAGGAATAATCCTAGGTCCTGGTATATGTTGGGGGCAGGCCAGCTGGAAAGAAACTTTGCAAAAAAGGACCTGAGGATCCTGGTGGACACCAAGTTGAACATGAGCCAGCAATGGACTCTTTTAGCAAAGCAGGACACCAGCAACCCAGGCTGCATTAGACAAAGCATTGCAGCAGGTCGAGTGAGGTGATCCCTCCCCTCTACTCAACACTTGTGAGGCCATATCTCATACCACAGGTGAGGAGCTCTGGGCTCCTCTGTACGAGAGACATGGACATATTGGAGACATTCCAAAGGGCCACAAAGACAGTTAAGGGACTTGAACATCTCTCATATAAGCAAGAATTGAGAGATCTGTGACTATTCAGCCTAGAGAAAAAAAGGCTAAGGGGTGATCTTGTCAATGTGTACATACCTGAGTAGGGGGAAGAGTAAAGAAGACAGAGCCAGGAACTTCTCAGCGGTGCCCAGTGCCAGGACAAGAGCCAATGGGCACAAACTGAAACACAGGATGTTCCACTGAAACAGGAAACATTTTTCCTGTAAAAGAGGGCAAGTCCTGGACCAGGTTGCCCAGAGAGGTTGTGGAGTCTCCATCCTTGGAGATACTCAGAACTTGTCTGGACACTGCTCTGGGTGATCTTACTTTGAGCGGAGGGTGGTTTGGACTAGACAATCTGCAGAAGTCTCTTCCTACCTCAACTATTTGTAATTCTGTGAAATGACCTGTAAGAGCCAGCCCAAGCCAACAGCTACTGCAAGCTGGAGTGCATGCTGGATTAGGGGTTTTATGTTCCTATCCTCGCTCGCAGGAGGGGAGAACATCCTCTTCTCTGATTGAGCTGGACAGAAGAAGTACCACAAACCTACACCAGCTGCTGTTGCTGGCTGCTACCTGTTGTAACTCAGACAACAGTAATTTTCTGCAGGGAAATGAGCTTTTTCAGACAATTTAGGATCTGCCTCTGACTGAAAGCAGCAGGACGAAAGTGCTTTCCTCCTCTTAGATAATCAGTTCTCACCATATAATACAGGGGGAGTGGAGACACTTCATATCAGGTTGCAAACACCTCGTATGCCTTAGTCTCCCTTCTGTGTTTATCTTGTCTGTGACTTTACGCTAACACCTATGCAACAGCCCTAAGGCAGAAGGAGCTCAGAACAATGCTCTCTCTGTTGGATGAAAGGAACAACGGTGTTTTTTTCTCCTCTGAAGTGCTGCAGTCCAGCGCTGCAGCCTGATACAATATTAGTCTAGTGTCTGAACAGCACCTCACCCAATCCAGGATGAAGTCAGGGAAAAAATCCACTCTTTTTCAACAGTCAACATCTACCCAAGGTCTGCGCACACCCTATTCTCCTCCCCAAACTGGACTTTTAACAAGGGAGCAGGACTTGGAACTATCTACCAGCACCACCTGCTGTTGCCTTAGAGAAGGTATATTATGATAGACAGTGGTATAAATGTGTCACAACACTATTAAGACCCCAGTCCTGCAGTCATACCTATGTAGATAGCTCTATATTTCATCTCAAAGATTTTCTGGTTTTAAAATCACGTCCTTGGGCTTCTTACTGAAACCAGAGTTCAGATATGCAGCACCCGCTGACTTAAAGCCTGTTTCCGTAACGTTGGCTTTGTCTAAGGTACTCTCTCATATATAAGAAGATTGGTTTAGTAATGACGACGAAATATCATTGCACTTCTGCAAACTGGGAGGATTCGAAGAACCCTGTTCTCTCTCTTGCTTCCGCTTTTGTTGTTGGTTGCTGCAGGTAAAGCAAGAGGAACGCCTTCATCACACCTTTTATGGGTAAGCTTTTTCCCATTTTTGCTACCAGAATTTCGAAGATCGTAAAGTAGGAACTGAGCTACCAAGTGAAGGAAACATAGTCTCCATTGTTTACGCATATTTATAAAAATAAGTGATAAAACAAAACAAAAAGGCTTGCTTGTCTTAACATTAAACACAGGCACAGCCAGAATTTCACAAAAATTATTCATACCATCAATTTTTAACAGAGATTAATTGATCTTTCTGTACTGTGAACTAATAAGGCTTTCAAGGAACGGTACAGTATTAATTAGAAAGGGGAGCTCTCAATGGTTGCTAAGAAACAAGTATATATTTGTAATCGCTTTTTTACCCCCTGGCTGTGATGCATTGTCATAGACTCAAGAATGTTTCCCTCGGAACAAATCCCTGTCATTTTCAATTAGCAGGCTAAGAATTTAAAAGCTAATTGCTGATTAGTATAATGAGATAGCAGGGGGTATGTCTGCTAAAGTAAAGGTAGAGCATCACAAGCAACATCTCTATTAAAGCACTAAACGGGACGTGCGGGCCTGAGCATGGTGAATTAGCAGGGTCCGTAGCATGGTTTTCATTGAGGTCAACTCACGGCCCCCCAGGGAAAGGCCAGGCATGGTTCAGGGGGTACCACGACCAGGCAGCATTTCCAGCAGATAACTCGGATGCAGCCACCCTCTTTTAGGACTTACAAGACACAAACTTTGTCATGCTGGTCCGCTTCAGGGCTAGCAACAGTCCCTGGCCTGCTTTATTTGCAGCGAAAGGTATAGCCATAGAAACCTGAAAAATCAAGGAATAAATAATAATTTTAAAAAATCACTGTTGGAAGAAGTGACACTTTAACGCCTTTGGAGTTTTTCTTCATAACCAACACTTTTTTAAAAATATGCTAGCTTAGATCTGACTAGCTTTGTGATGTGTAATTGCATTTCTTTATTTTAAATACTCCCTAGTCCGTCGCTATATGTGCCATGGAAAACAACCTGCTAAAATCCTGTGCAGAATCCTGTTTATGTGAATTGTTCCCTTTACTGCCATGTGGCCACTTCCCATGAGCGAAGTTAGGCATGTGCTGAAGCATTTATAGAAGGACTTAATGGACTACATAAGAATATGGGGAAATCAACTGTATCCAGAGCACTTCCAAAACATACAGAATAATAAAACGGGAAAACCCTGGAGATTTTTTTTTTTCTATTTTCCCTGGAAAGGCTTACTTGTAACAACAGAGAAAGAGTTTTAAACAAAAACACAATGTTTAAATTAACATTCCTTTTAAAGCAGTGTCTGCATGTAAAGAATGACCTTGAGCTTTTGGGAAAGATATTTTTATGGGACCCTGCACAGATTGGTTTTCCATCCAAAGACAGAAAATCCAAAGTTTGAAACTGAGATAAAAAATGGGCAAGAGATAAATCACAGAGGAAGAGAGAGAAATACCTGGATCACTTTTAAAGCTGGGAAGTAAGGAAGAAATGCATGCTTCAGAATTACATAAAAGGACATTTAGAAACAAAAAATGTCCACGGATACTGTCTGTAAGACTCAGTCTTGGGAAACATCCTGAAATGGAGCCGATAGCATGGTAGGCGTTGGACTAAGTGTAATCTCCCAGATAACATTGTCCCCAAAGGGCTGATGAGATCTTCAGCTATCTGAACATGTTGATTTGGGGTATATGCTATTACCTATGGGTTTGAAGTAGCTCTGCCCACTACAGCAATGCAGTGCCCACTTCTGGATCCATGACAGATTTTGAAAGGTCTTAAAGAATCACAGGAGCGAGGGCAGAGTTTGAGGACAGAGAGTAATTCAGGAACTCACTCTGGTTAGCTTAGCAATAAAAAACCAGAGAGATCATAGAGTCATTGAAACATAGAGTAGTTTGGGTTGGAAGGGACCTTTAGAGGTCATCTAGTCCAACCCCCTGTAATGAGCAGGGACATCTTCAACTAGATCAGGTTGCTCAGAGTCCCATCAACCTGACCTGGAATGTTTTCATGGATGGGGCATCTACCACCCCTCTGGACAACCTGTTCCAGTGTCTCACCACCCTCATTGTAAATAATTTCTTCCTTATATCTAGTCTAAATCTTCCCTTGTCTAGTTTAAAGCCATTGTCCTATTGCAACGGGCCTTCATAAAGACTCCTTCCCCATCTTTCCCGTAGGCCCCCTTTAGGTGCTGGAAGGCCACAATAAGGTCTCCCTGGAGCCTTCTCTTCTCCAGGCTGAACAACCCCAGCTCTCTCAACCTTTCTTCACAGGAGAGGGGCTCCAGCCCTCTGATCAATTTTGTGGCCTCCTCTGGACCTACTCCAACAGGTCCATGTCTCTCCTGTGCTGAGGGCTCCAGAGCTGGAGACAGTACTCCAGGTGGGGTCCCACCATAGGGGAGTAGAGGGGCAGAATCACCTCCTTGGACCTACTGGCTGCACTTCTTTTGGTGCTTCCTTAATCATAGGCTGTGAAATTTTGGATTTTTAAATTACTGGAATTTCTAAAGCTGGTTGAAGAAGATTTGTTATTGTCTGCTGACTGCATGTGTTTTTACCATATTTACATGATGAATTTTTTTTTTGTCTCAATGCACAGCTTATTTTCAGGAGTAGAAGAGAGGTGTTGCCTGACTCTGAGGCACCAGAAGAAGGAGAATAATTAGTTACGCTGAGATGGATCACAGCTAGAGACAAGGGATTGTGTGTCATTAGAAAGCCTCGATCGAAGGTTATACCCTCTATCGGACGTGTCGGGATTTAATTTTTATTTGAATGAGCCTGGCAGGTTGTTTTTCTAGGATTTCCTTTAAAGCACAGGATCAAGTCCATTTCCAAGGCTCTATTTATTAATTTTACATAAATCCTTTGCTGTTGCAGGAGGATCACTGATCTTGATCTTTCTTGCTGCCTTCCTCCAGTCATAGGTTCTGATTTACCTTAAGTTGAGGCATAGTTTAAGTGCTCTGTGGATTCTCCATTTATTATACAGCTTCCAGTAACTGTGGAGATCTGAATTTGCTCACCCAGGAACAATTTCCCATCCTGCACTATCTTGAATGCATATGGGAACAAGTAGTTGACTTTTCAATATAACAAAAAAACATGTTTCAGAAGCTAAAAAGGAAAATAAACTATTTCAGGTAAGAATTCAGGTAAATTTTCTTAATACAGGAATATTTAACTTATTAAAACAGCTTACCCAGGACTGTTATAGATACCTCATTATTATAAGTTTTTTGCATATAACCTTTTAAAATTTCAAAAGGAGGTAACTTAGGACAGCTGTATTAGCTGTACCTGGCAAGTCAAACTAAGTGGTGACAGCAACCCATTGTGGCTTCATAACACGTCGCATTTCTTCCCTTGCAAAATGACAGACATATCGAACCCAGCCCAGGCCTAGCGAAGGTATAAAATACCCACTCTTTTTCACATTCTTTCGCTTCCTTCAATATATTCTTATATAACCAGCCAATGTCAAGGCATAAGTAAAATTTACTTTTTCTGGGGGAGCTGGACAGTCAAAGATAGCAAAACAGCCTCTCTACCTACATGGAGACTACCATGGCTTGGAAGACTAACCCAGCAGCTGTTTCTGCAGAACAACAGCATCTTCCAGCAGCAGGAGTCGCTTCCCAACTCCAACACAGCCCCAGTGAGTTACACTTGGTTATTCTATATGAAAGTTTAGCTAATTTTTTTTCTGTTATCTTATGCAACTTGTCTTATATGAAGATAAATACCAGTAATTATTTCTATACCAAAATTTCGGAAGACACATTATTTTGTGGTCAGGTGTTAGCCAAGCCAAATATTAAACATCGTCTGTTATTACCTCAGAGTATTACTCCTCTTTGATCATTAAGAACTTGGAAACAGGTCTGTACTGTTTAATTAGCCCTCTCTTATTATCCTACAGCCATACAGACATAGTAGATATGGTGTTAAACTGAGCAGTGGCAAATATTATTATCTATTATCTTTTAATTGACTAACCTTTCCTTGTATAAGAAAAGCTTAAAGGAAACATAATGCTAATTTTGGATAAAACCAGACTTGCCTTACTACCCCATGTTACATTTTTGTCCTTTCAAAGGGAAGCTTCTATTACATACGGTCATTCCTTATCTATCTCATTACTTTGCACTCTTTGTGAAGAACATCTTGACCAGATAAAGAAAATGTGAGCCAATTAAAGTAAGTATGTTTACTGATGGGACTCCTAACCCACCTGTGTAATTAAGACCAGACATTTCATTTATTTGTTAACATTTAATGTGACCTAGAAAAGCGTCCTCAAAACTTTCTGCCACCAGGAGTGAGCAGACTGCAACTTTGTCCTTCTTGTAAGCCTTTCACTTTCTATTTAAGCTCTGAACCTCCTCGAACCATCTCCAGGTCTCCTCCAGACCTTTGACTTCTTCCCACCTATATCTCAATGGCAATCCCCAAAGAATAATCTTTGATGACAGTCTGGGATATTAGACCTTCTTTTTTCCCTAATTTTCCACACCTGCAGCATCCTCTGACCTAGTGGTCTTTTCTCCTCTCTCTTGTCCTCATCCACCTTCTTGAGTTACAAGGTTGCTGTCACCCAAGGATACAACTGAAGCCAGGGAAATACAGACAGTACAGTGTCTGCTCAGATGCAGCAAAGCCACTCCTAAGCATCCAGCGTACAGGTCAAAGGGAGACCAGAGAGGTGCAGTGCAAATGTCAGCTTCAAGGTTAATTCTTCTTTAAGTTCAATAGAACGATGGGAATTGTTTGTCTCTCAGCACCTGAAGTAGAAGCTAATCAAATACCTAAGTTATACAGCAATGAAACAACCCAATCAACTTTCAGTGTACTAATCTCTAGGGAAGAAATGATTAAAATTACAGACAGGTCCATAAACCCCCAAGCAGGAGTGCTTTCATTGTCAATAATTACCCTCCCTTGTCCAGCACCTCAGTTCTAACACCGATTTTTGATCAGGGCCCCACTGAAAATTAATCATTATCTGGTGCTATTATTGTCATTTACAGAATACTTAAAATAGATCCTGGAACCCCCACTCACATCTAAGCACCGTTTTGCCTGAAATAGCACAAATGTGTCACAAAACCCACAGCTCCAGAGTCCACTGTCCAGAGTCCATTTTTCAGAGAGCACTGAATCAAGACAAAGTGGAGAAATGGTATGGGAAGACAAAGTATAGGAAATGAAAGGATTTAGCAGAAATTATAGGATTTACAGATGGGAGTGGATAATCTTGGGAAATGAGGGGACATTTAACGGTTCGGTTTAACCATGATGCAGAAAAACTGATTGTCCTTCCCACGTCCCAGTTATACCAATGCTTTATGGAACCAACCATCATCATACTGTTGAGTATGCAAGGCCAAGGTATTGCTAGGTCACCATCCTCATGACATCTGTCATGGTTTAGGGTGGGCTGAACACTAAACGAACGTCAGATGCTCCTTTTAATATCTCTTTTCCTTCCCAGAAGAGAAGAGAGAGAAAAATAAGGGACAGAGACTAGTAGTAAAACTACTTTAATGAAATATTAATAATAAAAAGACTGTCTGAAGAATGTGCCGTTAATTTCAGAAAGTGCAGTTAGAAGAGACTTAGCTGAAAAGTAAAATTACTGAAAAGAAAATTGGTTCTGTTCTACCTCAAGCCAGGACAGTAAGGTGTTCCACAAGAGTCCCTCTCGGCTCTCCAACCCTCTGTCTTCTGAGGGTCTATTCAAAAGTAGTTCTCGAAATAATTGTTTTTTGCAAGTGCCTAAGGGCAGCCTTTCCCAAAGACATAGTACATAGCTTTTGTATGAATGTCAGACTGCCTCAGGTCACCATAAAATGTTACAGCAAGTCATGCTCAGATGTTAGTGTTCAACCTACTAAATATCACAGATATCATCTTAAAAATTTCACCTGAAAAAGTCTGTTAGATTAATATTGCTGTTATCTTAAAGCAGAAGCCTACTGAAAGAAATACTAAAACACAGAGAAATAAGAAAAAGCAGCCTATTTTGTGTTGCATTTTACTACAACCACTTTGGCTTTGCTGAACTTGCAGTCAATACTACTGCAGAGTTCTGTCTTCTTTCTAGTGCTCGTGAAATATGCTGACAAAAGTGTTGTTGTTAACTAGCACAATAGGAGAAAAAAACAGGTAGAACAAGAAATACTTTAAAAAATGGTTGTCATCCTCTCTGCTCAAACAAACCTCCCCCACGTCATTATCAACCCAGTAACAGATTCAGCAGAGAGGCTGGACCAGATAAATAGGCATAGGTAGATATTAAGATGTATGTAAAACATTTACAAAACACTGCTGTAAAATACTGTGACTACAGCTACTATTTTGTTGTTTAAACAGTAACTGAGTGGGAAAGCCATTTCCTAACAATCAGTGAACATAACTCTGCCAGGACAATCAATTTCTGTCACAGAATCCATTATTTAGAGGGGGAAGTAGTTACAAGAAAAATCCTGCAAGCGGTTTGGAAGTTAAACTGAGAGAAGAAGTTGCTAAGGGCCATCTTCTCAATGGATATGAATTGGACACTTACGAAGCCTGTGGCTCAGCACCACCTTATGCCAGCTGAGATTAGAGACTCAATGTTGAAAAATTGGTACAAAAACATCTCACTGCCATAGGGACAATTACATGCGTTTATACTAGTAAATTGTCCATCAAATGTGGAGTTCACTCTCAGCCATTCACCAAGGTTTAACAACATTTTTACATAACCACAGATGTAAATCTGCATTCCTGTTGAAGCGAAATGTACTTCAAAGGCCAGAATTAGATTTCATGTTACTGAAACATGAACCTACCTATCCAGGTAGGTTTCTTACTCACAAAGAACAGCATTTTAATCCCCAAAAAGGCACAGTGGATGGAATTCTGCCAAAAGGTAGATGTGAAATAAGGCCCCACAGGTGACGTGATATTGCACAATGCAATACCTGTAAGTCAAGTGTTGAAGTCGGAAGTCAGGCATCCAGTTCAAGGAAGGAGAGGCTCCGACATCCCACCCACCAGCACTGGGATGCCCTCGCGCTCTAGAGGACACATCAGAGAAACAAAACCCCATGGATAGACGCAAGTCTTCAAAACTAGGTCTAAGCACCTCTGGAAAGTGGGGATTTAGAGCATCAAATCGTTTTCACCTCCTTTTCAATAGCTTAGTGGTAGGATACTTTCCTGGGAAGAGGGACCTTAAAGTAGGATTCGGAATCCCAAATTGCTCCATTAACATATTGCTCTGTCTTCGTCAGAGAAGAACAGCTGTGTGCAGTCTCTTGTAACTGATGTGCGCAACACATCTTTGGAAATGTTCAGCAGAATATTAAAGTGGGTTTCCTGCATCATCTATCCCTGTTCTTTCACGTCACAGGCAGCCACATCATATAATCTTTCACATACGCTCATATATCTTTCATGAATTAACCAAAGTCTGTCCTTAACAGAGTATCTTATTCTCATTCTCTTTAGCACAAAAAAGTTGTGAAACCTTAAACCTTGTACTAACTAAACCAAAACTCAAATTAGTAGAAAATTAGATTATACTCATTTGTTCTTGTGCCAAGATTGGGCTTTAACTGATATATCTGAACTCATTAAGTGATGCTTTTACTCCTGAAGTACTTCTTGAGAGAAAGGTATCTTCTCTTAATCTTGGCTGTGCTCAAGTGAGCAAGTCAAAACCTGTTGTGTGAGGAGACATAAACAGCTCCTCCATTTCTGTGATTCTTACAGTAACTCTCTCTGCAATTCTTTTGGCTTTAAAGCTCTTTTTTCTTGACAGTAACTATTGAAACAATACTCCCGATGTGACCTGCTCAGCACCTTGCACACTTTCTATCTGTAATCCTTCAGCTGATACATCCCAGACTCATGTTTGCCTTTTTTACAGTTTATTCCCACCCGTGCCTCATACCCATCCTGTGATCAATTAATATATAGAGAATTTTCCTTTCCACTGTTTCTTTCAGCTGATAAGTTCCCATTTGTGGTTTGTATTTATTTCATAAGCTCATCCCGGGTCTCCTATTCTAACCCTGCTCACCACACACTGGTTCAATTTCCATATACTTCCAACAGCTCTGTGCCAGATCTGCTACTGAATTCCAGCAAGATTTGAGGCATTGCATTTATGCCGACTTCATGGCCTAGGTGTACCTGTGTAAATGGGCACAGAAGCACGACACATTTCATGATGATAAAAGGGGCACATACTGCTTCTTATTAGTTTGAAGCTTTTTTTTTTTCCTTTTTTTTTCTGTTCCTAATCCTGTATAGAAGGATGAACAGCTAGCACTTTCCCAACAGAGATTTATAAAATAAATAAATTCACATCACATTTGACAGTCTAGTTAATTATAATTCCCAGGTAATGCCCAGAAACTAAAATACCTAATTATCAATGCAAAATAAGCCTTTACATGTTCAAAGAAAAAAATTTAAATAGTCATAAATACAGTTATTTATCCATCTACAGTTCCTTCTATTAAGAACTGCCAACCAGCCATAGTGTGGCATCAAGTAATGTTTTTTCTGTTTGGAAAACAGAGACTGGTAAAAATATTCCCCAAATCCTTACATTGTCAGGAAGTAAAACAGATCATTGCCTTCAGCATAGGAATTTGGTAGTTTTATGACCCACGTTATTTTAATTTTGTTCCATGTGGGATTATTGTGCCCACTCCATTTATTCATGATGTTGTGGGGCAGTCAAGGCAAATTGTCATTACTCACAGAATACCTGCACAGAGGGGAAAAATCACAGAAGAAAAAACAGAGAGAGAAGCCCATAAAAGGAAAACATGAGTAAAACGTTGATAACTGGTGCACTACAGCGCTGAAAATGGAACAATATTACTGATATATTTTCTTCAACTTCTTGTTGCATGTACTGGTCTTGCTCAAGAATTTAAAATAAGGGATATTACCAACTGAGCTGAATGGAAAGAAGACCAGTTTAGCATTCGAAGGCTCATCATTCATTAGGGCTGAGGGCAAATGGCTCAACCTAGTCCACATAGAAAATTCTATTCCTCTCCAAAACATGTTGGCTGTGTCCATGCTGCTTTCTGGAGAACAGTCCCTGGCCCAGACTATCCCTCGCTTTCTCATGGGTCCGAACCATGCCAGGAACTGTGCTAACAAGTAAACCACTGCCTGCCAGTACTTTAACCATGTTTTTACAGACACAGCCTAAGGAATCAGTTCTGTTCTGGGCTCCACTTCATATTCCTGCAAACTCAGGGGCAAATTGCTTCAGATCTGACTCTTCTCCATTAAAATCCATAGCAATCTATGACTTAATAGGGATGAACTCTCCACATCTCATTTTCCTAGCTGTAAAATGGCAACTATAATTCTAGTGTTTGAGGGGGGCTAAATAATAGAAACCCTTTAAAACATAAGATGGCATTTTTTCTAGGGGGGCAAAAATTAAAATATGAATTTCTTCTGCTCTCCAAATGCTAGATGAGTCATGAACACATCAGAGTGAGAAATTTTCTTCTGGTACACCTATAAGCATAAGAATAACTTATGGATAAGCCAATGAATAAATCTGTAGTACATTTGTTTCTTTTTGCTTCTTGTCCCACTTCTTTCAGTTCCTATCTGTGAGGATCTTGGTTTTCCTCTAAGGTTCATTTATGAAATTTCAGAAGCCAAAGGGCAATTTGTAGGTGCTGCTTTAAAGAGGTGGAGAAAAAGCCAGTTCCAGTATGAACTACAGGTAGGAGGTAACACTCGTCCTTGTATTCACTCAAGTTTTCTTTTGCTGACCATCTGTCCAAATAGGCTGTAGTTACACTAAAGATGTGAATGAAAACTTGAAAATTAAAGTCATCCTTATGTCAAGATGTAATCAAATTTTGAAGAGTCAGAAATATTGTAAAATATTAACTTTTTTATATAGATATTGTACTTGGTAGACTAGTCTTTTACAAAGTTGCGTGGTGTCTGGATGAACAGACCTCTGACATCTACTCCTTCCCTGAGCTGGTTTGAACCTTAGGCAATTAATAGCCATGTCAGACGGAGCTTTGAGTAACCAAGACTTTTTTCTTATGGCATGCAACTCCGGAATGCACAAATGTTTTATATTTTAAAAAGTAACAAAAAGGGAAAAAATAGATTTTAAAATTAAAAAATAAATAAATATCAAAGTATCTTAGGAAAAGAATAGAAGACAAACTATATATACCACTCCCTCCCCACTGTCTGTGCTCGCACGGGTGGGTGGCCTCCTCTCACGCTGGGTTGCGGCCAGTCAAGTGGCTCTGTCTGGCAGCAAACTGCACAGTCCCCTTCGGTGCCAAGAAATTTCCTGGGATCACTTCTGTGTCCTGACTGCTTGCCCTCCGTTTTTGGCTGCGATCTCGCAGCATCTTCATGAGGTCCACCCTGTGATCCTCTTCCCAGACTCATTCCACACCCTCATAAACCTGTTCAAGTTCAGTCGCTCCCCAAGGGATGACACCATCACTCCTCCAAAGGGCTCCTCCTGGCCAAGATACCTAAAGGAAGAAATACATTGTTGAGAGGAAAGAAGTAAGAGCAATCTGTTATGGACACGTGCCTGTGCTTTACTTTTCCTGGATAGTGAGCAGTTGTTCCTGGACTATTTCATCTGCATCCATACCGGCACTACAAGCAAGTTTCTCCAGCTGACCCAGAAATTGGCTAACGGGATGGTTTGTGCTGGGATTTCAGCAGAGAATGTGTTTGCCCAAGAGTCCAAAACATTTGTTTGGCACGCTGAAATTCTGAGCTCCTCGTCTGACTAATTTCCTGAGAAAAGAAGGGCTGCACTGCACTCCTGATGCGCCCTCAAAGCCGCCATCTGATGCCACCCCAGCCCTTGCAAAAGGCTCGTTTCTGGCCTGCCTTTGAGCTGCCCACAAAGCTGTCTGCTGCGGTGACAGACAGCCCCAGGACTCCACTAAATAGCAGAAGGGAAGAAATTCCTCCCGAGGACAATTTGCAGAAGGAACATGGCTTACATGCTCAAATTGCCCATTGGAGGATCTTTTCTCTCTCCATCGAGTATTCGAGGAGCCTGGGGAGATTAGCCTTCTGACTCAAATGCTGCATTTAGTCGCTTGAAGTTCAGTAATGTAATTTGTAAGATTGCTAAGCATATACAACTTTCTAGGTTTTCAACCTAGAAAAGAGACATAACTACTTTTTGTTGCCTGTGATAAAAGCTAGATGCTGGAGGTAGAGGGAGGCCCTAATCGGTCATCAAGTACATCCATAGCCAAAAATGGATTTTCATTTAATTGGCAAATTGTATTGCATTTTCCCGTTGTGGTTTGAACAACCCCTATCTGCCCTCCCACTGATAAAGTAAATAGTGCAGACAGTGGCTTTGTCTCTGCTACAGACCTTCAGGACAATTTCTGGAGCTGTGTATACGAATACAACAAATTATTTGTGTATAGAATCACAGAATCATAGAGTCACCTAGGCTGGAAGGGACCTTTCAGATCATCGAGTCCAACCATCAACCTAACTCTGACAAAAAACACCACTAAACCACGTCGCTAAGCACCACGTCTGCCCGTCCTTTAAATACCTGCAGGGATGGCGATTCCACCACTTCCCTGGGCAGCCTTGGTGAAAGCCTTTCCGGAGACAGAAAGCACAGAGAGCTACCAAATATTCCCAGTACAGTGCAGTCATTAATACAGTGCAGTTAGTCATAAAGCATTGAACTCAGAGATGCACATTAAAGGAAAAGCAGGAAACTGAGTAGTCCTATATAACCCAATGAAAATTCTCACCTCAGTCCGACCAAACACCCTCCTTATTCTCAGCTCTGGAAAACACTTCCAAAGCCTGTGAAAACCATCACTAGTTTGCTTAATCAACCCGTTGCTCAGTGCAGCAGCGCCCACAGCTTTTGGTGTCCCAGACTGGCAGAACTCTGGGGCAAAGGAGTCGGTTCAGCATTTAAAACTAATTCCCACTTGACAGGAGTGGAAGTTAGAGAGAAAAGGCTCTGGCAGCTCCTAGTCAAGTATAAACCCTGAAAGAATTTCCCTGCATACTGAATTCTTCATAGGTTAGCTAATTAAGGTGGTGAGCATTATGTTGTCAGCAAAAGCAATGATTTTCAGATACGCAAAACAGAAAAAAATACACGTATTTCTGGTCGGTCACAGCAGTCTTATACACAAGGATGGCTTGTTTTCAACTTCTTTTTTTCACCACCTTAATGGTAAAATTCCACAAGGACCTTACGACAATCGAGGTGTGTTTTGCAGTGACTAGAGTCATTACGTAATTGTGAACAAAACGGCACATCTTTCTTATTCCTCATTTTATTACTCTAAGCACAGCAACTGAGTCACAGAGAAAAGAATACAGGCTAAAACCCTAAAAAAAAAAAAATTAAATAATTTTAGATGTGACAGAAAACAAATGGATGACTCTACTATATAACACGGCCTTTCATATCCTCCTGCATCCCAGACACAGGTACAAACCCGCTCCAGGTTCCCCAACAACAGACCAGGTTAAAGAGGCTGCCACCCTCCATCCCAGACACGTGAACCACCAAAAAACATATAAAGGTACGAGGGAAGTCTCGTATACACAGAGGCTCTCAGCAGAACAAATAACTAGCAGGAGGGAGCAAACAGTAAATTCGATGAATACTTCATTACCCGTTTCAATTTGTCATCCCCTGAGGGACTGAGTAGAGCAAAAGCAGTCTCACACTCCCTAATCCAGTCCTCAAATTTTATAACCACTTTGAGATAGGAAAGGCAATTTGCAGGGAGCTCGTAGTAACGGATTCGCTTCTCCGAGTGGCTTAATGCACTTGGCCAACGTACTTCTAGTGAAGCCGGGAAAGCTATGTGGATTTATACGGCAACGGGGTCTGCCTCCATTAGCTTCATGTCTCCAAGGATGGTCTCAGTCACCAGCAACCGCACAGGACATTTGAAAATACCACTTTAGGCAACCGAAGCTCAGGAATTAGTGCCAAGACAGAAAGAAAAAAGCCCAGCTTCCTTTTTCTTGCATAAATGAAGTGGTAACTTCACTAAGACCTGCCTTTTTGCCCCATGCAGAGAGATTTGATTTGCTGCAGGCTCTCTTCTGTGCCAGCTCGTGGCTGCTTTTGTCCTGGAAAGCTGCTCTAAGCACTCTGACACCTCACGGGAGCTAACAAGCACAACCTGCCGTTGGAATAACTCTGATGCTCTGCTACTGTATTCTGTGAAGTTACTCAAGAAGCAAAATAACCCAGTCATCAGCCACCCAGGGGACGGGAGTGTGCAGAGACTGATGCTGTCCTTCCCCTTCCCATCCTGAGGGAACCATTGGGGAGATGAAAACCGCAGCTGTATCCTACCCAAGAGCAAACCAGATACTCACCACTCTTCTCCAACCAGTCCTTCTTCAGCCCGGGGGCTATTCAGCTGGCAGGAAACAGTATTCATGATTTTCTACATCAAATAAGCAGGAAGTCCCAGTTGCACCTGGTGCCTACCAGTGGGTGACCTTCTACAAGAGTGAACCCAGTGCTCAAAAGGCTGGGCTAGAAGATGAAGTACGGATGCTGGCTGGGTCAGAAGATGAAGTAGGTATGCTGGCTGGGTAGGAATGGGCCTCATGGGCAGAAGACGAGCAGGGAACAAAGACATATGGGAGTGGACTCATGGGTTATTTCTAAGAAGATTTTGTGGGAAAAGAAAAAAATAATGACATTGTTGAGGAAGAGAAAGAAATAAGACTAACAGAGAGGAATGTGGGAAAGACGCTCTGCAAGCATCCAGAATGTGGGTGGGATCTCAAGAGTCCAGAAAAAAACACACAAGAGATTTGGTGGGAGGGTCTCTGAGGACAATCTGCAACCCAAGCTGAGCAGCTGGGACAGCCCTTTGGGACTGAGAGAGAAACAGTCATGCAGGGCCTCTCCTGGCCATGAAATAAGGGGGGAAGGAACCCAAACTGCAATATTTTGGGGGTCAAAGTGAAGATGTGCAGGCTGGCTGTAGAGCAGAGAAATGTCTGTGATACGCCCAATATTTGACCAGGATTATTCCAGTTTAAAACAGAGCTCCATTCCCTCACTTTGTGCTTCATCAAGAGATGCCTCTGATAGGGTATAGACATTCCTCTTTCCTGGTTTTATTGACTATTATTTTGCCTTATTTAAATAAGAAGGAAATGTAGCCAGTGAAAGTTTATGGACCCTCTAGGGAATTCCCCTGTCAGAACAGAATTTACTGCAAACATCTTTAGTTTCCACAAGCCAGAAATACTTATTAGCTCAGTATGGATGAGAAGGTTTTCAAATCTAACACGAGGGTATAAACGGTTTGTCCATAAAAAAGGCAAATTGGGTTTTCACTCTGGAGAGAAACATTCATAAATCAATCAATGCAGAATGCAGTGTGAAACAAGAGTCTCAAGAAAAAAAGAGAAATGAAGAGAATTTTGTCAGAAAATTGAAATATAGATGGTAATTGTGATTCTGAAGTTTAAAATCCAATAACTCATTTAGCGTCAGAAGTGGTAGGGGGCAAGCTCTTAAGACTCACAGAGGCCACTGTTTTTCACGAGAAGCAGCAGATGTTTCAAGTACCCAACTGTAACCAACTGGGAGAACAGAAAGTTCAGCATCGCTCCTGGAGCTCTGCTTGCTTGACGTTAATATGAAGTATAAACAAATGTCATGATAGGCTGGTTTTCTGCAAAATTCTATTTATTCCTTATAATTTAAAAACAAGTTAAATGGTATTTCTTTTAAGATGTTTGTTTAGGGTTGACATTTAAACATAGGATTTATTATTTATGTGGTTCTTCAGACAGTTTGTCCTTTAGCTATACTTGAGGGATATGGCTTCAAAAAACGAGTCATGGCTAAATAAGATTGCTGTGGAAAAGAAAGAGATAGTCCAGGAGATAATTCAGGTGTGTCTCTTCAAGGGCAATTCTTGGTCATGGTACAAGCTTGAAAAGAGTGTGACTTGAAAATATCAACAAGCAGGGGCTCCATCCCTTTCAGTGCTGACCAGCTTTTACATCTACTAGCACTACCTTCAACTGGCACTGAGGATATTTAGCAACTGCAAGATGTGGCCTGTAAATTAGTATCCACCTATAATATCACATGAAAACATCAAGTTGTAATTTAATACATATTGTGAGCCAGGAAACTCCTTTGAGTTTATTTCAAGGTGGATTTCAACTTTCTATTTCAATTTTGTAAGAGATTATCATGCTTCCTCGGAAAGACAAGCATAATGGTTTGTTTTTAGATGGCAAAGCTGATGGATTTAATTTCCAGTCGGTCTCTCCCAAGACTTTACAGTGAAGATAAGGTTATATTGAAATTAGTGGAAATGCTGTTTGAACGAGGACTAGAGGAGCACGCTGTACACTGGGTGTTTTTTAAGGGACTCTTTTTCCAAGAAGGCAAGCTGATAGACACTGTGAATATCAGCGTTAGCGTTTCAGACCAGTCTTAAAATTAGTGAATTGGCTCAGGCCAATTAAACAATGTGCATAACTGGCATACGTGGCTGTGAGCAATGTTACCCCCATCCTGCCAGACTAGTGTGTGCTACCTTAAAGGAAAGGAGTTGGAGATTTAAGTCACGTAGGTCTTAAAAAAAAGTCTTCTTGCCTCCTCATAATACAAATCATTAGCCTACCTAATTAGCCACGCACTTGTTCCAAATCTACTGAAATGCCAACTAAAGCTGTTTCTTCAGACCATGCTTTCCATTCTTGAAGACAACCCATTGCTGATGGAGGTAGATCTATGAGGTATGGTTGCATCAACATGGGAAAGGCTTTGCAGAAGCTGGAGACAAGAGCACACACATGGATATGATGAAGGCCAGGACAAATGGCACCACACACTCCTTTTACACAGAGGCTACAGACTAGTCCTACAAATTCCTCATGTTTCCCATAATTATGTCTTTTTAAAGGCTGTTGATGTGACTTGCATTAAGACAAGGCTCACACATAGTCATTTACTGCATTTCACTTGTGGATCATTAATAAAAAAATATGGTATCTCTGCTGCTTGCCATTGAGCACAGCCTAAGAAAAAAAGGAATAATTCCACAAGATTTGTCTTCTGGTAACACGTTCACACAGTCTTAATCTTCATTTGCAGCAGTGGGATTAATGTTCAAAGAATCATGTGCTCCAAGAATGAATCCATTCCAAGACTTCATAATCTGCTCTAGTATATTCCCAAAGGAGAAAAACTGACTGAAACAAACAGATTATTCTTTCTGCTTTTCCTAAGGATTTAGGACCAATTCCTTACAAGTGTCAAATCGCTCATCACTGTCGTACCTCTCTTGCTCTACAAGGCATTTGTGGCTGGTCTCACTCCACCATGAAGGTCACACGTTGCTATGTTCTGAGATCCACAGGGATCACTTCAAATGGTAGAATAAAACAGAGTACATTCATAATGAATGCTGTTACAAGGATATCATTTTGAAAAGCTGCAGACTGCTTTCACTCTCCAGAGGGGTGGCTGAGTGCCTTGCTCTCAAAGGCACTTGAAAACACGAATAAGGATATCTGGTTTTCAGGCATCAGTGCTCACGTGCATTTTTATAAATGATCTTTGCAACTTTGGTGAGAGTTTTTCTTGTTGCTTTTTAGCAGCGTCACTGTCAGGCCCTGGGAAACTGAGCGTTGCAGCAGGGACCAGAGCATCCCTCCAGCTCTTAGCCCAGCCAAGACAGCTACGTGAGCCAGCTGCTTTCTACTGCTCAAGGTGGCACTTGGCACGTGTCTCGCCCTTGTAGTTGTCTTCTGTCGACTTAGCGGTGACTGCTTACTCTGACTCCTGATGCTGGAGTCCTCCGTCTTCATTCCAGTTTGACTCTTCAATATCCACGATTTGCTCTTTAACAGAGAACATCTGCCTTTGGCCTGGACCTACTGTCCCCTCCTGTCTTTCATGGTGTCCTGACTGCCCGAACGTTGACCACTGGTCTTTCCCGCACTACCAGCTTAAAAGCAGCACTGACTTTTCCAGTTTCTGGCCCTATCTTGTTCTTCTTACAATACTTGGCTGCCAACCTCATCCCTGAGTCTAGCCTGACACTAGCCACTGAGTGAGATTTCCCATGTCTCTGTTACGTCCCTGGTGGCTACAGCTGCAGAAAATCCTCCATTCCCCTTACTGTTAAGGATTTTGTTTTCTTAAAACATGTCAAGGTACTGTGCAAACAAACTTTTATGTATTTAAATATTAAGAATGAGTGCCCAGGCACGGCTATTCTGACAGCTTTTCTGACTAATGATAGCATTACTCTCTTGCTCAGTGATTCAGCTCTTTTTACCACCAGCACTTTTCCTTTTGGCTGGCTCTAAAGAACAGGCAGTCTGAGAAACAGCAGGTGCCAATGCTCCCCGAGTTCTCACCAGCACACTCCTCTGGGCCAGCGTGATCAACACTTTTTAACCAACCCATGAAAGCGGCACTACCTTCAGTCCTCTGCCTTTGCATGATTTACCAGTAGGAAACACTTCCTTCCTTTCAAACCAGTCTTTATTCTATTATAATGTGTTTTCTCATATTCAGTATGCCTCTAAGCAAAGAAGGTAAGTCCCTTCTCACCCAGTTGTGCCTGCAAAGTAGATGTGTGTACCTGAGACTGTCATACACACTCTGAAAAACAGGCTATTCCAAACCTTGACATCTACCTCAGGGTTAAAAATCTGGAACTTAAACTTTACCCATGCCTACACTATAACATCTGACACTAGGAGAGATGAAGATTCCCTTAAGTCCACCCAAAAAAATCAGTGAAGTAATGGCAGATTCCTCACAAGCACTGTAAAAAAACTCACTTTTGAAAATATTACCTCCATTGAGGTAACAGCTGTAAGTTAATGGTCACTGTCTAAAGACCTTCATTCTATCTGTTGATAGAAATGTCTGGGGATGTTAATGTGGTCCACATTCTGCACAACTGATATCCTGACATTCTCCTGTTGGTTGGGTGCAGGTGGCTTCATATTCAAGTCTTTGTTTCAAGTGTTCTGAGAAGTCATATTTTTTTAATTTACTGGATAGAGACTTACATGGTATTTAAGCCAATTAATATGGCCTAGATTACACATTAAACCAATGGCAAGACCTCTTTTGAGTAATATAGACCACAGGTGCAATGGCAGTGCAGAGGGATTTTCCTATAAACCCCATGGCATAGACACAAAGGGCAGCATCAGGACATGACGTGAATTGGGGGATGCAATACACGGTTTCATGGCTCTGTTGAGCCTACTGTTGCCTGTACAGACACCCTTATGGAATTCTGGTCCAAGATTAAAAAAGCAGCTACTGCCTGCTGTGGTCATTAGTTTTAGAGAGCTGTATGATGCCAGAAGATCTGCTAACAGAATTTGGTCTTCTGGGAACAACTCTTCCATGACCCCAAGAGAATCCACTTCCTTCTTCTGCTAAAGTGAATGAGTGAGCATCTTTTGCAGCATAATGGCAGCGTGATCAAAGACGCCAGAGAAACTGAGGAAAGGTGGGAAACAAGACAATACAAAACACCTTCGGGGTATGGGTTTTGCCAACCTAATACCTATGAAAGCTGTTGTCTGTGCAGAATGAGTGTAGAAGACAACAGACATAAATTTGGTGAACAAATTACAAGTGCACATCCATCAGAGAGATGAAAGGGGGGAGAACGTCTTTCACAAAGTTTTCTGTTGACGCTTTTAAATTCCCTGCTGAAATTTTTGCATCACTCTCTTCCTCCATATTGAAAAGAATATGCATTCGCTACAGGTATCCTACTTTGCCATTTAAAATTATTTCTTATCTTCAACTTTAGAGGTTGATTCTATTAATCAGAACAAAGGAGAGTGTGACAGCTAGAAGGGGAACTAGGGAGAAGTTAGGAATATTTATTACAGCCATTTGGGGCTCAAGGTATCCCCGTCGTATTTAATATGTTGACATGTTGAACACTAAGCGATTTTTTTATCATCATCACTCAGCTCTGATATATAAATATAGGCATCTATTAATTATACTAGCAGATGATATATATGAAAATGCCTACTTAGCCTCCAGTTATGAGAAAATGCATTATACTCATCAGGGCTGCCCCAAGGGCATCAGTGACTTGTCCTTCTGAAGACATGCTTGGCCCTCCAATTAAAATACTGAGCAGAAAACATCCACCTCTCTCTTGAGACAGATACTTCTGAGAGGCAGCAGAAAATACCTTTCCTTAGCCTCAGGGTACAGGAGCCAGAACAATTTAAGAATTAGAAAGTTGTAATGGGAGAGGATTTTCACTGTTTATGAGGATATTTCCTGCACAGTAAATACAGACGCTATTTGATATGCAGCAGTCAGAGCTGGGATTGTCTGTCCGGAGGGAATGCCGAGATGGTGTGGAGGCAGCACAGCAGGAGATGCCCTCCTTTCCAAGACCAAGGGTCCAGTATGTCAGGAACAGACAGGGACAAACTTGAATTACATGTTTCTGCGATACCCAGCTACAAAATAGTGTCTTGGAGCTGTGGGGGATCAGGCAAACTTCCCGAAACTGTACTGGGGACCAACACCAACTTCAGGTGCATGAAGGTGTCTTTGTGTATTTTTTTCTGACCATCTCTTAGTTACAGCTTTGTCAAATTGCGGAATCTGACCCAGAGTAAAACTCATCTTATGGCCCCAAATTGTTTGAATTAAAGGCTCTGCTTAATTACTGCTACAGTATTTAAGAAGTTAGACTAATGTAACAACGTTAGCTATTCATAGATGCTTTCTGTGTTGTTGCAATTACCATTTAATCTAATCTGCATGAAATTGGACTGCAGTGAGCTACACAGCATTTTCCCATATGAAGCTCTCACTTGTAAGCTGTAAGTTTAGGGGATACACAGCAACAGCGAGTTGAATGTAAGTCTGAGTCTGAGGAGCAGCAGGTCAGATCCCTGCGTGGTATAAATCAGTGCGTCTTGACCGGCTTCACTTGAGCTTGGCCAGTTTCTGGTCGTATGCTTTCCTTTCTTTGAGGTCTCTTCTAAGTCTTCCCAGAGTCAATTTCAGCTCAAAGTAGATTGTTATTTCTTTTTGTAAAAAGCCTTCAAAGTCCCTGAAAAAAAAACCTGAGCAGTGAAAAGAAGCTCATCCACGTTTAACAGATCTAGTGGTTAATATAGCCTTACCATTAGTTTTTAATGCAATTTCTCAAGAGTCAAAATTGAAATTCGGTTTCTGGATCCCAGAGCGGTATATCTACTAGGCTGGGAGTTGTCTGTTACCAAATTTTGCTCCCTGAGAAACTACTTTTCATAGTAGTGCATTCACAATTTGTTCATATTCTGTCCTCACCGTGATTAGCGAAGTGATACAATGTGAAATGCAAAAGGACAAAATCTGTTTTTCAGAATTCACAAATAGATTTTGAGAGCGAGTGCTTTCTGCAAGAGTCTACAATAGTCTGGGTATCAGATAAAAAAAAAAATACAAATCTACTAACAGTTGAGGTTGGTTGATCTATTCTGCTGTGTACTAAGTTCTTTATTTTTGTAGTAAATAAAAATTTTGAATTGGCAGTACAACTTGAAATACACTTTTCAAAATTAAATACTACCTGGCTTCACTGTCTTCATAACTGAAGAGACGATAAGCAGCAATGACATTAATAATACATCTCAAAAAGCGAGATGCAGGACCTGAGAGCAAGATGAGATACAGCTTGCCTCAATACACATATCCGTAGGAATCTAATCAAGATTGATCTTATCATATTTAGAGCCTGAGAGTGTCTCAGGTGGACTGGAGGCAAGAAAATGGCAAAAAGCTGTTACTTGTAATCCTGGTCAAGGATAAGAGAATGAATCATCAAAGTACCCTTGCTCAACAAGGAACCAAAGAAAATGTCAAAACAGCAATACAGAAGACCCGTTTGAAAAGAAAACAAATTCTGCCTCCTAACTGTCCCTGAAGTCAGCATCATTTTGTGTTTAATGTGAAATATTCAGACGCTGAAGAACTGGAAACTAAATTCTGCAGGAGTTCATTGTTGACTCACTTGGTCTAAGCAGTTCATCATCATATTTTCCACACGTACCTGCCTAAAACCCGGAGAACGCTTGCTGTAGATATCATCTCTTTTTATCCGTCCTTAATACGGCCATGGATTAGGAGCCATGTCTGTGCCTCCCTTGCTCTACATCACAAGATGTAGAACACCATGAGAATCCCTACATGCGACTTACAGACTTATAGACTTGTCCTTATTTTAAGGAGAATTAAAGACAGCGAGATGATCTTTTTGCACTACTGAAGATTCCCAGAAGTTAAAACAATAAATTTTACTCTATACTCTTCGGATTATATTTTCCCCATTTGATCACTGTCGGGGAATAATAACTGACTACAGGAGGAGGTCGTGTGACCCATGGTGACTTAATGGCTTTTCTTCAGACTTTGGCTTCTCCAGAAATGAGCGTTCCTCTGTGTTGCTAAGAGCTAAGTTTGGCACCAAAATGATCCCTCACGTTTCCCCGGTCCAGGCAGGCTGGTAATCAGCAGAGCAGCACAACACTGACAAACAGCAGGCAGCAGGGCACAAACCCCTCAGCCAAATTTACCACTCCCCCTTTCTTTCTGCACCCTTCATGTTCTAATACATCTGGTTATACATTTTTTACGTGTTCATGATTTGTAAGTGGATGAGTGGATGTACACGCGTGTATATACACACACGTTTTTCCCCTCCTCTGCCCTTTCAACACATACTCCAGCTGCCATCCAGACCAGGTGCCTGACAAGTACATTCCTGCTGTTGGGGACTAACTACTGTATTTGTAGTTGTGGCCAAGTCCAGCTTGGTTCAGATGAGTCACAGGCTTCCTTCAACTGCTATCAGCTTCTCGGCATTTGATGTACCCAGCATTATCTACCCCACCCCAGCACACGTCTACCACGATAGCTTCTGATAAACACCAAAACCCCATTTCTCAGGCTGAATGCATCCAAACTCAGCTATGGTTAGACATCTGGGGACGCTGTGCTTGTCCGAGCGAGTGGTACCATCTCTCTTCTGCTTTCCTCTCCTCCCAGCCTCTTGCCTCTAGCCTTATCCTGAGCCCCATAAAGGGGTCACGGTCCCAGCTGGAGTCTCACTTAGAAAACGCAAAAAAGTGGCACCTCCAAGGCTCTATTTGCAACTTTCTTTCCACAAAACTTGGCGTCTTTGACCTATAATGATAAACATCTCAAAGCAGATTCTCAGTAAAGAAATGATACATACCAACAACAATTTTGCTAAATCACGTGGAACTTTGCCAGACTCAGGAAAATCTGCAGCATCTGGCAGCAAACTGAAATATATAACTGCAACCAGGGAAATATTGTGAGTTTACTACCCTGGAAAAATTTACTGTCGTGGAAAATTGTTACTGTACGAAACACATGCCAAGTTAATATTGTAATGAATTTTATGGCTTGGAACTGCAGTTAGCTAGTGCTTGTAGCTAGAGGGCTATATCCTCAGATGGCGTAAAAGAAGTGAATGTGGAGGAAAACACAGACTTATCGGGAACAGACTTTTAAACATGGAACAATTGGCCAGAGAATAAGCCTGCTGTTGCGAACTTTCTCTTACAAAAATGGACTCGGTGATTTTGTGTGATTGCGAACACAAGAAGTGCATAACATCTAATAAATTTAGAGGAAGGCAGATGCATAAAATCTCGAAGACAGATGTATGAAATTTAATAAAGTAGTCTAAGACAATTTCTTAATAAAATAGAAGACAATTTTTCCTTGATGAGGCATATCCCCAGCGCGTGGAACTATTGTGCCTTTGGTTAGGAGAGAAATTCAGAGAACCTTCTGTAGCTCTTACCTGCTGCTTGCAGAGGTGTTGGAGATAAGATGACAGCTGGCACGGAGAAAGAAGGGCAGACACGAAGCTGCTGCAGAGTGTCTTCACCTGAGTGGTGCTAAAGCCCTTTCCTTTGCAGTTCTATAGTTGGTCTTCCACTTGCAAGTCTGTTACCTGTCACCGAAGCTGCTGCCACACTGTTTTTCCCTGTTCTCACGCTGTTGTTCTCATGCTGTTATTCTCATGGCGTCGCACCTGCAAACCCTGATGTTATTCTTACGTTCGATTTCTCAAGGGAAGCAATTGCCACCAGAGTAAGAACGACTCCTGCCTTCCCCCTGCCCTTTACCATCCCTTCGTTTATAGCTTTTAGTTTACACTAGAGGAAAAACAAAAGTTAGTCAATAACATAGTAGATAACAGTGATTTAAATCTCCAGTTAGAATTATCCAATAATATAAATCCAAGCTCAGTGTGGAACACTTGTGCTCCATTCAGAGCAAACAGTGTTTTCAGCAGGAGCGTCCAGAAGGGAGTTTGAGCAGGTCGAGAGGAAAGCTATATGGTTACTATGGAAAAACACAGTAGAAAATTATCACCATCATTAGCATCACCTGGAGAGGATCCCCAGAAGAAGATGCTTGCATTGGAGACTCTGCTGCAGCTCTTCATGGCCAGCCATGGGGGGAAATTTTCGCCTTTTTTTTTCTCTCTTTCTCAGCTTTGTATTTTCCCCAAAGGTAAGTTTAGAGCAGACGTGTGCCATCAGCTAGACTCCATGAATAAAACTTAAAGCATTTAAGACTGTCTCAGCGTCCTTTTTGCAACAGCATCATGTGACCAATGCTATCTCTTGCCTAGGGCAGAAAAAACGGCTTTCAGTTAGTTCCAGGCTTAACGCTGACTTAGCCTGTAACTTTTTACAAGTTGTTTCAGCCTAGGTGATGTAGCTGTGGTGGGTAACCTGGGAGCCTGTGTGTTATGTCCCGGCCCATCGATGCAGAAACTCAGGGTGCAGCACAGCCATGGTCTGCGTGGACTGCAGTCTCCCTCCAAAAACACCTCTAATCTCTGCATGTACAAACTCTCCCAATACGCATACTGGCTTCCTCTATAGCCATATTTAATATAGAGGCAATCCACAAAAATTGCTTCCTCGGGGAAGATTCTGTGCTTTATTTCCCCTGTATCTCAGCTGTAAAGCACCCTGTGGTGTGGACTCGGTGTCCCACCACGTAGATGGACAGCCTCTTTCAGAGGCTTACGTGCAATTATGGTACAAATTGCGTCGATAAAGTAAGTCACTGATGGCATGTCTGGACTTTACAGCTGTGTCTATACTTGTATGTTAAACAGTTCCAAGGAAGACTCCCAAGCAGTGGAAATGAATTGTCTGCACTGTAAATTCACACTATTAAACTATCCCAGTGCAATTCAGGCCATGTCAGATGGTTTTGGCACCAGAATACCCTCTGGGAGAGTTTGGGAGTTAGCAGGGGCTAGGGACGGTCCCAGCAGGCAATTCATATGCAGCCTCTGTTTTAAAGCCTCGGAGAGTTCAAGAATACATTTTTGGTCAGTTCTGCAACAGCCGGTCTCACTGCTACTGGGTGAAAAAAAAACACAACCTAGAGAATTAAGTGGCAATATGTAGTCTAATTAATTGTGCTTATACAACACATTTAATTCCCAGAGATTGCATTCCCTGTTCCAAAGGGTAAGACTCTGCTTCCAGAAAGATCAATAATGCATAAAAAATTTGCCCAGTATTATTAGTTTGAAATGTCAAAGCTTTCCTGCTTACAGTGAGGTTTCAAAATCCATATTTAGTCTCTTTAGCAGATGTGATTTGAGCTTTCGATGCTGTTAACCACCTGTAGCTCTCACACGCTGGAGTTTGAGAGAGCTCACCGCTTCTGAAAACCAGGTCATTTTAGTCAGCTCCTGAAAAATTGATTTGGAAGCAGAAGAGACTAAGTCACTTTTTGATTTTCTAAGAGTCAGAATGAAGGAAACTTTCCTTGTAGGCAGTGATGTAACTTGAAGGCAAATCTAACCACTGTGTATTTAAAACGGTTGCTTGTCTGCTAAGGTTTATTAGCTTTTTGCATGGAAACACAAAGATGAAACATTTCGTTCTCATTACTGAAGGAATAATGAAGAAATAGTGAAAAGAAGCAAAGATTTGGTATAATTGATTCTTCCTGCTGGTTTTGAACTAATCTGAACCTGCTTGAAATGATATGCTTGTATGACTTTGTAATACCACGCGGGGCTGATGAAGTAAGTTCATCAAATCATCAGAGATCAACAGAAATTTTCCTAAATAAGCTTGAAAACTTCAAAATTATCATGCCTGCAAAGAAATAAAATAGATCAGAAAGTTCAGCCTTTGAAGAATACAGGGCTTTCATGATGCCAGAAAAGAGTCACACAACACTGAACGGAAAAGCAGAGCAGAAACCGCTCGAAGACTGTAGCGCAGTGGACATCCTGGGGCAGCTGAAAACATCACAGTGTAAAAGTAATCATATAGGTAAACTACATGCTGCGGGCTTGGGCTTGAATTCATTTTTCTATTTTGCATTACATTTATTTACTCAGACTCTGTATGGCATCATCACCACTTCTAGTTTCCAACAGCAATTAGCTTAAGTTATATTGAGAATAACAGAGAAAATACTTGTCCATTACTGCAGCTAAGCACCAGAACACCTTTAATCTGTGAAAGGACACAGTAAAGCAAATATATATATATCATATAAACAAAATTTTCCTACTGTCTCTTTAATATTCTCCAAGAGATTCTTTTGTTCCTACTCGCACAGACTAGCACTGTCTAGTGCTGTGGGGGAAGGTCAAGCTTTCTTCGACCTACATAAGAGACCCTTGTGGGCACAGTGGGAGAGCCGAGCTTCCGCAAGAGATGTGAAGGAGGAAGATGTTTAATGCAGAAGCTTAGTGTCAGTCCTCATCTGAGATATGAAGAGCATTGTAATAGATTGTTTAGCAATAGCCTTTGTCCTTCTCTCACACCTATCAACATGGGAATCCGGGCTTAACAAATACATTCCAAGGAGAATTAGAAGACAGAAAGAAAACTGGGGGAGGTTTCCCGTGTAGGTGTTTTTCAAATTTAAATTTCTTTCAAGTGTTTATTTTTTGTGAGCAAAAGATTTCTTTCTGTGCAAGTTTCTATTGCAGCTGCCGCTATAAAATCTCAGTAGTATAAATATTTTTAACTACATTTCTTGATTTGTTTTTTTTCCTTCCCACTTCTGTATAAAATTTTATACTAAACTGAATTTAATCTGTTATAATATTAGCATCATAACTTGGCATCAGGGACATCAAGCAGTAGTGAGAGATTGTGGAATGAGCCGTATTTTGTTAGTGAATGTTCAACCTAAATCCTAATGATGTCTTAAAAAATATTAATACTCTGTTTCTTATTGGGCGACCTTGGTTTATGAGATTTATGTTCCTGTGAACACCAGCAGGAATGGCAAAGATTATCTTATTGCTTATAAGATTATAAGCAATAATCTTCTTGCTTGTACACTAACCTGCAAGAATGACTCTGTTTAACTAAATACTGTTATATTGTGTTATAAAGCCCTGTGCAAATCTTTGCCTTTTTGAAACATCTTGCGGTAAGAATTGGTTTCCTTTGTTGCTCACCGACGTGTCAGAGTTACGCTGCTCCACAGCGGCAAATTAGCCATTGTGCTTTCTTCCTTTTTACTTCACAGAGCTGAGCACTATCAAAGAAGGGCTGAGGGCAAAGAAAGCAAGCACGGAGAACTGAACACACCGTACCGACACGCTGGCAGGAAAACGGAGTCCCTCGGTACAGAGCCTTTTTTCTCTTTTTAATTTGATGAAATGGACATTGCTGTCAATTCTGCAGTGCTTCTGTGAGCTGGACTCTCCTGATCAGCAGATGTGGCTGTGGAGTGGTTGCAAGATGATACCAGCCAAATGAAAAATGTGTTTGGTCCCTGCAGTGTGTGTTTACTCTAACATGGAAAGATTATTCTTTCCCTGCAGCAAACAGCCATTCACCCAGGCTCAGTTTCTCTTTAAGTAGACATTTCTGCAGTTTTCCAGGGTCTTGGAGTTTTTCTTTGTTTTCTGCATTAAAAGGTCTTTGCCATTCCTGCCGGTGTTCACAACTTGGTAATACTCATCTGAGCTAGAACAAAGCTAGAACAAAGTTTACAAAGCGGCAGCTCAAAATAAGCCTGGGAAGTGCACGTTGCTGGCCTTGATGGAAGTGGAAGTTGCTAGATGCTCCACACTTTGTGGAAACAATCCCACCATCGGCTTGGTGTCCTGAATACGCTCTCTGCGGTCTGCTTGTAAGGTTCCTATGGCTTAGTTCAAGTCGTGTCTTCGTACTCCCATAAAGACACGTAATAATTCTGCAGAAAGTAAAGCCCTAAGGATTCAAATATATTACTTTACCGAAAGTAAGTAAGCTAGACGGTTTAGGCCCAAAGGTGATTTCATTTTAACTAAAGACAAGTTTCGTACAGTATGGCTGGAAAAGGTATGTGCCATTATTTTTCAGTCTATAAAATTTAGCTCTAAAAACTTCGGTTATAGTGAAAAGGCACAGAATACAGTGCCTTCTCTAATACAAAACCCAAACCTATTGAAGGAAAGAAGTCAAGAGATTTTTAAGTGATGTTCGGTCCGGTTTTCATGTTTTAGATTGTCACTTTCCCAGCCCACAAATAGCCTTATACAGATAAGGACACAAAGACAAAGGAACCAGAGGCAGTTTTTCTGCACTAGCCTTCCAAAAGACTGAACTGATAGAAGTGGGAAAAGTATGAAGAAGAAGGGAATGACTCCTGCTGTTTTGGGACTAGTTGAGCAAGCAGGGACTCTTGGCTACTACACTTGGCTATGAGAAGTGATTACTGAGCCAGGTGATTATTTCTAGGGAAGAGCACTGGCTTCATTCAGTCACCTTCTGAAATAGCTAACAACTGGCAGACGCTTCTATCCTGACAGCAGGGAGGCTTCCCTCTGTGTTTTCCTTGCTCTACACAGAAAAGGCAGTCAGGGTTGGCTGAAGTACATTCTGGAGAACGTCTCCAACTCTGTGGTTCAGTGCTGAATGCAGCAGGGTGAGTTGAAGGAATTCAGGATCCGGCCCATTTGTAGAGGGTCCAATACTGTGTGTCCAGGAGGGAAAGCCTCACCACCACCCCTGGGTTCAGGAAACGACTGTGACCTCTGGAGCGACGAAGATGGTTTCTCTCCATGCTATGGGGGGCAAGGAAGGCAGTTCCTCACCCTGCTCTTGACGTGAGCATCCTCCTGCCTTGGAGAGAAAACAGTGCGGTAGGAACCTTCTTATTTCCCTCTTTTCTGTGTCAGTATTCGACTGAAAGGCGAAGGAGCACCACTTAAAAAACAGATCATGTCTGTTTTGTATTCTTATTGTGCTAGGAAAGGACACAGTCTGTCTCTAAGGTGGTCTGATTTATTCAGTCCCCAAACCACCGTTTACCTAAGGAGTCAACATTGTTTAGTGTAGGCTTCAGCCTCATTGACATTCATTGGTTCCACCGTGGTCTCAGTCGATCTCAAGATTTCAGATAATAGCTTCGGTGTCTGGCCAATAAGGAGTGCTCAGGTGAAGCCAAGCAACACCACGTTAATATTTATGTTGACAGATAGACTCACTCCACAAAGCTTTTTTTCAGATTATATGACACCCACTTGGGAATGGTGTACAGCATCCTCATGGGGAAAATTCCCTCTCCTGTACTGCAGTAAGAGCTCCAAAGGTGATTGCAAGTTGCAAATTGTCCTTGTGACACGACAATCATTTAAAAACTTTTAAAATCATATTTCATCAGTGTATTTGACTTTTTTTTATTTTATCAGGTATGAGGCAGACCTTTTATTATAACAAGAAAGACCCCATCACTCAAGTTTCTTGCAAAGCACAGATGGAATTCCCAGGCATCGTTTACTGTCCTTTGCATCGCAGAGTTACGCTCCAGTATCCACCCATCAGTGGATGATGAAACACTCTTATTTTCATTTCTTCCAATACTCTTCAGCTTGCTTGTAAGTCAGCCCTCAACGAAAAGTGATATAATGTCAATAGTCAGTTTTGGCAACTATTAAGAACACCCAGGAGGAACAAAGCTTGTTGTTGAAGCTTTAATGAAACTGCACAAATCTGCAACAGCCTGACCAAAACCTATTTCCTGTATTTCATTTCATTCTCTTCAGCTATCAAACAGAGGTCCTTCACTATTTAGGTGTAAACAAAGTGTTAGATCATCCAAGCAAGCCTCCTGTAAATCCCTGATCTATTTAGTTTACCTGGTTGTATCTGCTCTTGGGATGAATAACTTGTATTTAACAAAAATGTTGTTTATGTTTGGCTAAAACAGGCTTCAGCAGAGGATATGTCACATGCTGGTTAATCTACCATCAGTGGGAGAAGTTTTCTTGCACTGTTTCTTTGTTTCGTTGCTTGAATTACCTATTTCCACTTCTGGTCCTTATATTCTTTTCCCCCTGAAAAGCCCTTTTAGTGCCTGTTGTCTACTTCCCGTGAAGGGGCATGTTTTCTACGTGCCCAATGTAATGAAGCCACCCTTCGGCCTCTCTTTTCAAACAGATTGATCTGTGTAATCCTGTAATCCTCTCACCCTGTGGTATTTCCCTCAGCCTTCATGTCATTTCACAGAACCACAGACTAGCTGAGGTGGGAAGGCATCTCTGAAGACCATCCTGTCCAACCCGCAGCTCAAGGCAGGGTCAACGGGAGAGAAGGATGCTCAGGACTGTACGTAATCAGGTTTTGAATAAACCTCAAATAATAATATAAACAAATAATAAATATTTTGCACAGGCATTTTTTCCTCCAGAAACTTTTAACGGTTCTACAGAGTAACCTCTCATGCTCCTCTTGAGAGGACAATCTGTCATGAGAGGGTTGTTTTTGTTAGTGTTATTCTGACAAGAAGAAAATAGAGTATAAAAAAACGAGTATATCATCAACGCATCATGTGGTAATTACAGCACTTAAACACATAACCAGACAATGAAAAGCCAGAGATTTTCCTTGTGTAAGAGAGGACAACCATATACCGTCTGTCTTGACTCGTGAAAAATGATTTGATTAAAAAACCTGAAATATCCTATCAGCCAAGTCTGAAGGCACTGTGAAGGGTACACATTGAAGCACGAGGTATGTATGTCTCTATTTTTAGAGGCAAAATTACATTTCCTTTGCACTGGTTATGAATTTGAAGGATAAAACACAGACAGCAGATTTCTTTTGTCCAGAAGAGGGAAGCAAAAAAAAACCTCTATTAGACAAAAAGGAGTTTTTGGTCTGTAAAGGCTGGATTCACCTCACCTAACCTTAACTGTCTCAGAGTTAGATTTCTAGTCAAAAGTGGCCATTTAGTCCACATCTACTGTCACTGGAGAAGGATGGACTACTTCAGAAGGCGCTTCTTTCCATTTGTCTTAGGCATCAACCCTAGATTAACTGAGTCAGGCTCTGCAGGTTCCTGCCTCTCTTTCTATTGGCTGAAGACAGTCTAAAAGGACTAGATTTACAATGAATGCTAATTTATACATAGACTATATTAAATGAGATTAATTGCACACTCAGGTTACAAACCTGTAAACTGACTTTATAATGTTATCCCATGAAACACCCGTGACGCTGTGCTTGGCAGAGATCAAAAATAAAGGCAGAAGAATCATGACTCTTTCTTTATGCAATTCACGGTAGGATGTGTCCCAAGATCAAGTGACAGCAATCTTCATGTTTGTTTTTGAAGAAGTTTCTAGAGCTCAGCCACTTGTGTCATAGGAAAAATAAATCTGTTGAGCATCAGTCTGTTTGTCCATTGTCCTAATTTCAGTTCCATTTGGCAAAACTTTGTAAGAAGATGAATTACTAAACTGGGAGCTCGGCCTTAAATCAGTGAGTTTAGTTGTCTTCTGAATGTTTTCCTTCTTTGAATTTTCTTTAACTACTATGATGTTTATCAAGAGCTGGGCATTAAGGTCTGCTCATTAATAGAACCTTCATCCTAAACGTGGCACTTCTTTGCTAACTAGGAAGAGCATGTTTAGACATGCTCATATAAGCAACTATGTACTAAACCTAGTTTAGAATCTTAATACTTTACATTTTTAATCACGTTTCCTACGGAAATGAAGCCTAAACAGTCAGACTACCTATGCATATCCATCTTCACCTCTGTGACACTCACTAATGACTTTTGAAACCCTCTAATTTCAACCAAATCTGAGAGAGATTCAAGCCCATTATAGTCCTGCAGATTTCATCACACCCATATGAGATAAAGCTCCTATCATCGCCCTCATTAAATGAAAGGTGGCAACAAGAATTCAAACCTCTATAAAGGCACTGGAAGTCTGCACAGGGCAAAAATACCACAGGTACTCTGAGCAAAGAGCAATGGTTCATTTGCATTCATATCTTTTCAAAACCCACAGAATCTAATCAATTTCACTTCTCATGGAAGAACTACTTACTGCATTAAAAAATAATTTTCTTCACATTAATATGGGACTATTCCTTTCTTTTATTGTTGAAAAAGACAAAATTAGAATTTAATTTTAAATGCATAAAAGCAGTGTTTTCCACCTTGCAGTCTCAACTAGCTTTGTACCCCATTATCTTTGAGCACAGATCTGTGATTCTCTAGGGAAAAAAAGCATCTGCTGTCACAGAGGTATAATATATCCAGTATTGTACCTCCATGTATAAAGTAAACACTGTGCCTCGCTATGCAGAATTCATGTTCCATGAACAAAATAATTCACTTTGTGGGGAAGTTGCCAACTGACAGTATTTGATTTTGCATAAGCACAAAAATGACCTCAAATTTATTTTTTTTTAATTATTATTCCTTCTAAAAATGCCTGAAACGTAGTATTCGTTAATGAATAGAATTTCTGAAGTTGCATGGGTCTACGTTCAGCATTCCAGGCAGAGCTTGGGATGGTAAAACAGTGTGTGTTGGAAGGGATCTGCAGAGGTTTGCTCAGTCCCCCCACACTCAAAGCAAGCGCAGCCTCAAAGTGGGGTCATATTGCTCCAGTCAAGTTTTCATAATGTCTAAGAATGTCCCCACGAGCTCGCTGGGGCCCTGCTGCAAATCTTCACCACCCTTATGGTGAACATTTCTTGTGTGTGTCCAGGTGGAATTTCCCCCTCTGTGATGTCTCCCAGTTGCTTGCTGTCTTCACCATCACCTCCCACTTGGCCACTGTAGACAGTAGCACAGTCCCTGCCCCCTTCTCTTCTCCAGGCTGAAAAAGGGCCAGACCCGAAGCTGCTCCTCAGATGAGAAGTAGACCAGCCCTGATCCTCTTGGGGGCCCTCTGCTTAACTTGCTCCAGTTTATTGATGCCATTCCTATACTCGGGACCCGGGAGTGGACACAGTCCTCCAGGTGTATCTCACAAGTGCTGCGTAGGGAAGAAGCGCAGCTCCCTGGATGTGCTGGCTCCGCTCTTGCTGCTGCAGCCCCATGCATGGTTAGCCTGCATTGCTGCTACCTCTGCTTCCAGAAAACTGGCCCAGTGAAGAATGACTAAAGTTTACGCATCCGGACCATCACACCCTAAGGCATTATAATACAATAGCATTAAGATCCAAAGGTGCGGTATTAGAACAGTTTTTTTTAGTCCACTACAGTCATATGAGTGTTTGCTTTTTAAAGAAAAGAAAGAAATATTGCAGACCACTGTTTGATTTATGCATTCACCCAAGCTAGCCATAATCACCTAGGAGACAAATAACTAAACAGTACTTTCACACTTGGATGGTCTAGACTAGAAACCACAGACCTCACACCAAAGGGTGAGACAAGAGTCTCATAAATAACAGTAAAATGTGACTCTTCTTTTCTTTTTTTTTAAATTGTATTTTAATCGGCTTTCAATCAGCAGCAAAACTTTCCAACACAAAATACACAGTGTGTGGAATAAAACTTTGGGTCAACAAAAACTGATTAATTCATTTGGATACAGAGCTAGAATTCTTTAAGAATACTATAAGAACTAGAATATAGAATTTGAGATTAAAATTGATGGAATGCTTCCATTTCACCCTATGTTGCTGTTCTTGGCTCCAGTATGGTTTGGGGGCATAGTAGTCAGAGCCTGTCTTGAGAGGGTGGTCACCTGCAGCTGCAGAGCTGTGCTGAAGCACCTGGGGGTCCACGCTACATCTTCTGTTACCTTCTCCCCTCCACCTGACCATCTCCGTCCAGATCCCATCCATCTCCTCAAGTGATGTCCAGGGGTGACAGTTCCACAGACTTTCCTTCACACAAGCAATTCTGTTTCACACAAGGAATACCCTTCTGCAAGAAGGTAGATTTAGATTAGATATTAGGAAGAAATTCTTTCCTGTGAGGGTGGTGAGCCCCTGGCCCAGGTTGCCCAGAGACGTGGATGGCCCATCCCTGGAAGTGTTCAAGGCCAGGCTGGATGGGGCTTGGAGCAACCTGGGCTGGTGGGAGGTGTCCCTGCCCAGGGTGGGGAGTTGGAACTAGGTGGTCTTTAAGGTCCCTTCCAACTCTAACCATTCAAAGATTCTATGATTGTATGATTCTTTGATTCAGGTGCAGCAGCTGAGCCAACATACAATCAAAGGCAGGGAGTGGCCGAGTTTCCTAAATGCCATGAGGCAGAAGGAGCTGCTGGACCTGTCTCTCCTCTAGGCAAGCCCAGCCCAGCACCAGCCTCAACAGCCATGGGCTCCTCTGAGAATGTACATCATCTGCTGTCTGTAACCTTCTTTGGGACCTGCCTCTCTCCCTTGTGCCCAGACCTCGGAGGTGTCCACTATGTGTCTTATGGTCTTGAACACACAAAGGTTTTTGTTCTGTGGCTCACATTTCAGGTTGATCCAGTTTTTCCTCTATCCTCGTAACCTCTCAGACTATAGCCATGAAGTAACAAGCAGCTGACAGTTTCTCCCTCTGCTGCTGAGAAGAATGGATGACAAGCTTTATAAGCACATAAAACGAGGAAGGAACTAACACTTCACAGAGGTAGTAACCCAAAGGAAGAACACCTTAATACAAACATAATTGATTTGAAGCCATTTGTACTCAAATGCCACTAGATTAGAATGACTGTAATAAAACAGATGAATAATATTAATACTCCATTAAATAATTACACCATTAGAAGTGCAATTTTAATTTCCAAACTTAGTTTTGCCAGTCCCCAAATCAGAGCAGATGGCTCCCGGTAGCAAACAGGGCCTCAGAAAACATAAATTTGATTCAGAAACATGCAAGAATCCCCTCAAAATGAACATTTCTAGTTATAGAGCTTTTAATGTTAGGACATAAAGATTAACAATCTGGTAACATGCTTTCTAAGCTCTTCACATGAATTTGCACTTCAACAGGGTTTCCTATGAAAGAGGAGCAACACTGTATACAAACTCACCTGTCAATTCAGTTCAAAAACTGAGTGGCAGAATGAGGTTTTTTCTCGGTGACATGGTCTAATATAATATAATGCCTGGTGCATAAGGTGAAGGAGCAGAAAAGGGGAAAAGCATGTTGTTAACCACTCTCTAACTCTGTAACGGCCCTCTCTGGCACAAGTTAGACTAGAGCTCTAGATGAAGGCCATGGGTGAAAGATTTCAAGTAGATCTCATGTCCATGCTGATTTTATTTTCACAACTTGCCAGAGACATAGGGTTGGCACAGGAGCTAATTCTTCTGGGAGTACCAGCTTTTATTCTCCCCTTCTCTCCACAAAGAGAATTCTACGTTTGTCTTCTGGAGCCAAATTTGGCCCTTGACATTCTGAACTGCACAGAGGGACCAGACCATAACACTGAAGCCAACACAGCTGGTCCCAATTGCATATTCTGTCCTGGACGTAATGTGTTTAAATTCACAGCATTCCAGCGAGGCAGAGATGGGAGGTTGAAAAACTGAAGTGCAAGATCACTTGGGGGGAACCTGGCGATGATGAGGGGAGGAGATGAGAAACACTCAGTGGCTCAAACAAAGAGGTAACTAAGCTCTGAGAAGCAAGAGTCTTTTTTTGTCACCATGTGAGTATGGCAGGCTCTTTCTGACTCTCCCTTAAAACACTACAGCAAACACCGAACATTTACCACCCCTTTTAAGAAAAGCCAAAAATACTTGATGTCATCCTTTTGTTTAGGTCTTATTGCCACGTTCTACTAGCCCTGCCAAATGCAGGAGTCAAGATTTCAGCCTGAATATCCAGGTAACTTTCCAAGTAACCCAAACTACTGTTGCTCCTAAGGAGATACCCACAATTCAAAACTAAATGTATAAATAAACTTTGCGCATAACATAGTATGTTCAGTCTGGAGAAGAGAAGGCTCCAGGGAGACCTTAGAGCCCCTTCCAGTCCCTAAAGGGGGCCACAGGAAGGATGGGGAGGGACTCTGGATCAGGGAGTGAAGTGATAGGACAAGGGGTAACGGTTTCAAACTGAAAAAAGGTAAATTTAGATTAGGTATTAGGAAGAAATTCTTTCCTGTGAGGGTGGTGAGCCCCTGGCCCAGGCTGCCCAGAGAAGCTGTGGCTGCCCCATCCCTGGAGGGGTTCAAGGCCAGGCTGGACGGGGCTTGGAGCAGCCTGGGCTGGTGGGAGGTGTCCCTGCCCAGGGCAGGGGGTGGAACAAGATGGTCTTTAAGGTCCCTTCCAACCCAAACCATTCTATGATTCTATGATAGTATGTAATATTTTGCTAATATTACCTATTGAGGCAGGAAGATCGAATAAGGACAGCCAAGAAGGTGGGCTCACACATCAGACAAACCCTTTCAGTCACGCCAACCTAGTCAGAGAAATTGTTTTGGCCTACAGCAGTACACCACGCTCCTGTGAAGGACCAGAGCTAATACAGAATATGATGAAACAGCTTGCTCTAAGGTAAATCGGGGCCAAATTCTTCAGGCTGAACTTGGCCAGGGCCTCCACGGTTAGGCTGGGCTGGAGGTTGCGGGCATGCTTGCAATTTTTGCCAGATCAAGTGAAAGTGCTCAAATCCCAGGAAGAGAAACACTTCCCACGCAAATTGCACCCATTTGTGATATAGGGCTTAGTCACACTGTCCATTAATCAACTGTCAAACTTCTGGTGTCTGTCAAAGTCAAATCCTCTGCTCCCATGTTTTGGTACCACACCAAAAGTTAACTGAACTTCTTCAGGTTTCAAGACAATCCCTCTTTGTCTTTCACACCATTTGCCACTGAAGCTTCAAAGTCACGTCTTTCAAAGACATCCCTAGAGATTTGATGAACAACCTAAGACACCCTTATGCAGTGCTAGAGTAAAATTTACCCTTTTCAATATATCTGAGACTTTCTTTCAAATTTCTTTACAGTGGGAATTATGCAGGAAAGAAGGTGAAACTGAATTAGAGACTTTTGCAGATGGTAAGAGATGAACAGTGTTATATTTTGTTTCCCGTCATTAGCTACCTTGCTTTTTATTAGTCAAGCCTAAAGTTTGGTGGCCGCTAAAATTTAAAAAGGGCTTTACTTGGCTTAACCTTGGCGTAGGAGATGCCCCGTGAGCCTGCATCTCAGGGGTAGGGACAGCTGTTGTTTTCCCCGTCTATTTGGCAGCCACAGAAACCTCAGCTGCAAACCCTGCAGAGGTGTTTCAGGTCTTTCTCTCTCTCAGTCCGTCTCAGCAGCCTGCAGGTGGGTGCCCGGCAGTGCCGGGGAGGAGGAGGATGATGCTCCATCCCCAGCAGAGCTGCTCCTGCACAGCCCCGCTCCAGGCCAGCCACGGGCTCAACTCCTCCTTCGCCAACACAGCGGCGCGTCAGCAGCAGCATTGTTTATCCAACTCGGTGTTGCCAGGTATCATTTTGCTATTGAAACAGCACTGCGCGATCTTCATTAAATGTCTGGTTATGTGTGAGTGTACGTATTGCTATTCTGTCTATTCAAAGGAACAACAGAAATATAAAATTCCCTGCACTTTCACCTCCCCAAGCCAAAAAAATGCTGTTCTCTTAATAATATTTGTGGCTCCTCTTCATCCTGTCATTTATCCCTGCAACAGGCAGCAGGGTGGCTGTACCCATTCTGCAGGCTGTGAAGCTGGGGCAGAGCTTTGCCTGACGTGAGACAGCGGAGACCTGGCTGGCACCAGAGACAGCCCTGCTCCGCTTCGTCGTGTGCTACAGCTGAATTCTTACTCCTTTGGCTAAAACAACACACAAGCGGTGCCCTAGAGACCAGTACTGAACCAGTTTAGATTTTAATAAAGGAGCTTGTGTGTGGTTTTCTTTCTTTATTTTTTTTTTTATTTTAATTTTGGATCTAAATTTTTGAAACTTTCAAATGCACTAACGATAATTGAGAGCAGAGAGGGTTATGTGAATCTGGGAGCGTGAAGAACCATAACTGCGGTGCTTCAGGTTTGTGAGAAGCTGCGGTAAACATCAGACGACAGTGTCGACACTAACCTCTGACATTAATGGGCAAGCAATGAACTTGAGTGTGTGCAAGCCGTCCAACAGATTTACATGTGTACCTACATACGATTTGTTACATTTAAGGCTCCAAATTGGGTTTGGAAAGGATATTTTTAAGAACCATTTTCCTCACCGTCACCATTTACAGCACAAAGCACTGCAACAATTTTCCTACAGCTCACAAATCACTGTGCACGGGGAATTTCGGTATCTGGCATCTGTTAGGAACATGTTACATACACTGAGTAACGAAGCTGGTCCCTGGGGAGCTCATCTATCTAATGAGTAAAGAGAAAGACTTTACTGGGTTCCTCCCGCTGTAGCTCTGGGACGGCAGCCCCGCTGCTCAGCCATCCCAGCGATGCTCTTAACCCTTGGCCCCGAGGCCGGCACGTAGACATCGAATTTTCTGCTCAGCTGAGTCTGTAACAGTTGAGCCACGCTGTGGAGTGTACGTCTCGGTGTTGCGCCAGGTTACCCCTGAACACTGTGCTTAAGCTCGGAGAACAACCTCATTAATAATAAGTTACGCTATTCAGAAGCTGCCCTCCATGCATCCTGCTCTCCACTGCGAGTTGCGGCAATTAAAAAATAGCTGGTTCGAAGACACGTTTGCTCTTGACATAGAGGAGAATGTATAATTCTGGCATACCTCGCCCCATACGCGCGGAAGTAACTATTAAAGCTTGAATATTAAGCACAAAAGTATACTGGCCTGCTTTGGCAGTAATCCCGCTGGTCCAAGTTGCTGCGCTTACCCCTTGGCCACCCCAGCCCACCGCTGAGCAGCGTGCCCTGGAAAATCAATTATCCTGTCCTTAGGTGTTGTGTGCACCCCTGGAAGAAGGAACAGGCTTCAAAATTAGGGCAAAATCTTCCCCAAACTTGACTTGGATCCAGCCACAAAATTATATGCATATTCAACTTTAAAATTACAAACTGTAGTGCAGCTATTTATTAGCTGTACTTCTGCAGAGCTACCAGTGAGCCATGAATGCTTTGCTCTCTGGGTAATTCAGCTGTGTGAGACTCATCCATACTCTATTAAACAAATCAAGAAAGTATATTGAGAAAGCTGGTTTAGGGTATGAATAAACAGATGCCAGAGCCTGAACTGCTACGGTTTTATTGCTGAACAACTTGGAGGCGATCGCTGTTAGGCAGTCATTTATATCTTCCTAGTGTGTTGCAAATATAAAATAAAATGAGCTATTTTATTTCAGGGAAGTTAAGTAACTCAGTTCCTCAGCAGTAAGCCGTGGGGCCACATTAATTCATTTTCTTGCAGTCATACATATATGCTTTTAAACTGCAGATCTCTGAGAGTTAGAGAGTATAAAACTATCTCCAGGAGAAAACACCCACATAAAATATACTGAAAACGAAAACTCCAAGCTATGCAATGAGTAATAGATAATAAATAAATAGACATTTGGGAATTAAAAAAAAAAATAGATCAAAAACCAAAAACACCAACACCAGAATGAATAAAACAAAGGCAAAATTTTGACCAAGAAACAAATCACCAGGTAAGAAAAGCATGATTTTGTTCCAGTAGAAATTAGTGCACGATGGAAGAGCGTCATGTTAATGAAGACCTGACTTTAAAAAAAAAAAAAAAAAAAAGAAGTTTTCTGGCTTTTTTCATTCCAGAATACTGACACTCCTGTCACAAATGCTCTGGTGAGATTTCCTGTGAAGGTGGGTGGAGAGGGGGTAAGGTAAACACTAAAAGGATGAAGTGTTGTCCCATAGCACACAGCTGGACATCGCAAACTAAGGAAGGCTGACGAGCACTGGCTCAGATAAATTATATCCCAGAGATCTGCAGGAAGCCACAAGGGACAACAGAAAGCCTTAGGAGGAGTCTTTTTGACATAGTGTTTTGCATGGAGGGGGAGGAACTAAGTAATGGAGCCAAGGGTGTAATTCATTTGGGTTATGTTAAACGCTTTCAGCAGAAGGTTGGGAAAGCAGCTACACACTGAGAGGGAGGAATGAGTGTCGCAGTAAAGAGGTCCACCTTGAGATTACTTTTGTTTCTTAGCCCTTAAGCTGAGTGAGGCATTCATACCTTGAGTTTCCTGAGCCAAAAACTGGCCCTGAAGTACAGGCTGCCTAGGTATAAATAAAAGTTGCAATTACCAAAATGATTGTCCCTGCTAAATGTGTGCATTTCGGTTCTCCGGGCAGCAACACACAGATGGGCACCAGCAGGCAGGGAAGCAGAAGCAGCACATCTGTCACAGCAGCAGTGACAAGTAGTCGCAAGATCAAACTTCAGGTGCTGCTCTGTCTGGAAAGTTCCTAACCTAGAAGGAGGTTTGCAGAAGACCCTGAGGTAGACCACCATGTCATGGTGGACTAGGCTGGAAGAAGAGACTGGCACCTGCCCACTCTCTTGGTAGCCCCATGCATCTCCTACAGATATTTTGGGTTCTAAGACACATTGGGTGAAGAAGAACAGGGTTGTGACAAAGGAGGAGAGTTTTTGGCAAACTGGAAAAGATATCAGGCTGGAGAATGTCTGTAAGGACATCGTCAGGGTCTGTAATGATGTTGAGAGGCAGCCAAGCACTCCGTGAGATGAGACTTAGGTGCCTGGGGAATAATGCACGGTTGATAACACCAATATTAATAGAGTCGGATACGGGAACTGTCTGTTGAGATCTACGTGGGAAAAGCATGCTCAACACTTGGCATAAATCGAGCCCTCAGAGAATCTACTGCTCCAGTCTCTGTGTGTCCTCTGGCTGCCCCCAGCATGACGCACAGCAAATCTGACAGAGAAACAAAGACAAATGTTGATGACTTTGAGGATAAATACCCTACGCCTCGTGTGGACACTGCAAGAGCTCCCAAACAATGCAACCCAGCTCAGACAGAGCCAATTTAAAACTTTATTGGTCATTCGTTGCTCTGTCTGGAATCATTTGGTGAGCAAAAAAGAGACATCAGCTTAAAACACAGCAATTACATTTGTTTGGGAGGGGTTTTTTAATTTTCCATTTTTTCCCTATTTTTAGCTAGATGTGCATTTAGTTTTATCTAAGTGATGTCCAAATCACTTCTAATGAAACTTGCTAAGTGCAGGTCACAAGCCGGGTTTTAGCACTGTCTGTAATCAGAATTCAAGCTGATTAAATGCATACCAAGGGGCAGCCAGCATGAAAATGCTCTTAATATTCTCAGTTTAAATTGAATTAAGAGGGCATAGACCTTACTTTATCAGAACAGTTACTAATTTCTCCTGAGAAAACCTATGTACATTATTTTTGTAAGGCTAAAGCTCTTTCTGGCTCAGCTATAAGAAGGTAAGTGGAAACAGTTGGACTGAAACAAAAGAAAATATCTACAGGATCCTGGAGAACTGCGGTGTTTATGCCTCTGAGCTCCCATCTTCTAACACATACATGTGCCTTGTCAATCACACTTAGTGCACTGGATGCAAAATATCACTGGATAAGGCCAGTTTTGCATGGGTACATTTTAGGCTTAAATACCTGAAATTTTCACAAAGCGCAGAACAAGAAACAAGCACTCTTGAGTGATCAGCTTTGAAAACCCATCTGGTTTATTCTAATTGTCCTTAGAAGACAGAAAAAGTGTCCAGCGGCCATCCATTCTGCTCAGGCGGGCAGCAGTGAAACCCCAGCTCCCTTCAAATATCATTTTTCATCTTTGTTTATGAAGTCTGCCAAGTTCCCAAAGAATTAAGGTCTTACTCAGCTTTGCCCTGATTGCAAACAGATAGGGAAGAACATTAGCAGCCAGGAGCCTGTATCTGTTTGCATCAAATGTTTTTGTGTGGGCACGGAATATCAAAAGGCTCCTTCACTCGTCCGTGCGATCACTTGGGTCTGAAAGACAAACTCTGCCCATGCTGCAAGGGCAGAGAAGGGGAATTTTTTAGTGGTGACAGTCCCTTTTGATGCCTCCACTACCATGATGCTGGAAAAACTTCCCTTGTTGGGTGCATTAAATAAATTTAAGTAACTAGCAGGGAGGCTAAAAAGATTTTCTACTTTGGTATATATATACGTTATATATATATACACACACTCTATATATATACACAAATATGTGTGTGTGTGTGTATATATATATATATATATATAAAAAATAGCATGTCACTTGGATTTTGACTTTTTGAGGCAAAATTGACAAGTAACCGTAAACTGCCTGGAGACACGGGAGAGTGAGTTACAGTAATAGATTGGTCTCCGTTATGATAAAGCTCCTTTTAAACTATATCTTACCAGACACGGCGGCAGATCACTAGGGGACTTCTTATCTGTGAAATCTCCCTTCACACACAGCAGCCTGACAGAAACAGAAAAACAGAGTTTGGTCGGTTCATCCAACTTCTTCTGTCATTTTAGACTGTATTTATTAAAAGGGAAGAGTGTTTCTGCCAAAGGTAATATTAACACAAGTTAGCATGCATTCCTGCAGTTAAATCTCCCTGAGAAACATTGTGAAGAAACATCCTTCTTCAGTGGTTTTAACCCAAAAGCACACCCATCTGAAAGCAAATCTGACTGGAAAAAAAAAAAAAAAGGTCACAAACCGCTTGGTTTCCATTCTCCGAACAGGGAGGATAGCATTAAAATAATTATGAAATCGGTCCATCCCAAAGGAATGGAAATGAAAAATATTCAAATACTTACTCAGCGCTGGTACTCTGAGGGCAGGGCGGGGTTTGTAGGATCTGAGGGTGAGGGCAGGTCGCGCATGGATCTGCAGGTGGAGGCTAAGGCTCACCCACCGACAGCCAACCCGCGCCAGCTTCGCAGTGCAGAGCACGGATTTTTTTATTGTGGGAGAACGCGATTCAGAGCCCCACCTGCCAGCCAAAAAGGTTTGTTTTTACTTGTATCAAAATCAAATTATAAAAGAAAGCCCCAGCCAAAACCACAAAACTCCCCCGGTTTTGTGTTACAACTGGACGAAGCCACCGCTCAACTCTACGTGGTTTCCACACAAAAATATAAATTATCCTCAGGTTTGGCAATAGGAAGAAGAACATATCCCCCGTTCAGGGTTAAAAGTGAATGAAGGCTGGGCTTTTATGGGATTCGTCACAAAGCTTTTGCACAGCTGTATCTGTTTTATAAATAGAACTCATCAAATTAGTTGTAGAGTAATATCCATTACAAAAGTGGTCCCTCTGTATTTTTCCACAAATTTAGTAATTTTTCATAATAATTGACTCTTTGTTTGAAAGTTTTTTGCCAATATCTTGTCTGAGCATTTGTACAGTAAAAGCCAGGACTCTTTCCAAATGTCCAATGTGATTATTCATTAGTTTTACGTGTCAGTAACTACAAAACTCATAAAGTATTATCTCCACTCCATGAGTGGTAACTGAAACACCAGGAGCTAAAGAATCCCAAGCTATGAGCAGTTTTCTGGGGTGACTTTTTGGATGAACTGTTCATGCAAAAATCCACAAAACTTCCAGGAGATGTAAATTTTTTCAAATACACAAAACATCTGTCCCAGTATTCACAAATAACAAATAATTTTTAAGCCAATCTTGCCATCATTATTTGGATAATAGTAAGCCATTCTTTCTACTATCAAATTAATCCTATACACAAGTGTGTTTATCCCTTAAGTCTTAAAAATATTGTACTATATCCTCTGGCTGTTATGGTGTTATAAACAGTGACAAAGTTCTTTCAAAATATTTATTACACTCCTTCAAACTGGAATTGTAAATAAAGAAAATGAGGGAACAGGGGGATAACGCTTTTTGGCAAAAAAAATAGTAAGAATAGCAAAAATAGCAAGATATTCAGCAAGCTGAGCTAGCAACAAAGCAACTGCGCTGCATTCGCGTTGAATAATGCAACCGTCTACTGCACAGAGCTGAGGTTCGAGGTGGGGACTTTGGCACTGCATTAGCCTTGCGCTCTCCCGTTGCTCCTTTTGAGTGACAAGCAAGGTGAGAAAATATCTCCCGCTCAAAGGGGACCGGCCAAAAGGACAGATGGATGCCTCCAGGTCTCACAAAGATTGCCAGGGCCAGGATCTTCCTGCTCACCTCAGATGGGATACCAGGCCTTGAGATCCCTTGATCCTAGGCCATCTGAGAAACGTATCAGCCTAAAGGAGAGGAACCAGTATTTACTGAGAATATATATGGACCTAAATCACAGGAGGCCTTCTTAGATCTGGTACAACCCAGCCTTGCCTACAGCACTTTTCTTTCTTTACAGCAAATAACTGTAAATTAACCTCCAGGTGGAAGGACCAAAGCAGCTGCTCAAATGTAGTGATGGGAGAAGGACGTTCCAAGTGAGCCCAAAGCACCTCAGTCACTCGCAGGCAGTGAGGCAGGGAACAAATTACTGCTGGGAAGACAAAAAAAAAAAAAAAAAAAAAGGCAGAAGAGAGCAGTCTCTTCTTCTTACTGTTCTTACTGTAATGAAAAGGCTTGCAGAGCCATGATTTGATTTGCTCTCCATGTAGCCCCAGCCATTTAATAACCCAAGATGCCACACCACAAATTCAACAGATGCAGAGTGGTGGAGCATTCACTGACCTCTTTGCAGAGGGTTGATTAAATGCTTGAGTAATTAATAATGACTCAGACAAGTGCTGTAATCTTCCAGGGCAGCAATAGCTTTGCAAATGGCATTTGTGTATATATGCTCCCCATAAAACTATTTGATGGGAAAGTTAAGACATTGTTCCCGTATACACTCAACAAAAAGTTTCTCTGAGCTCTAAGCTCCTACACAGCAGTCGGATAACCTCGAAGGTCAATGCAACAGGTCTGCGCCATCAACAGAAAGAGGAGCTTTTCTTTCATGCCTGGGTCATGTTCTATCCGTATCTTTGTCTGTGAAGTCTCCTGCAGGAGAAAACCCCACCAGGGATCAGTGCTCACAAACACCAAGGAAAGTTGGCTCCTGGCAGGAACAACCCCCCATCAGTGAAGCATTGTGAGGGCTCCCATGGTGAGATGAAGGATCATCAAACCAGCAGAGATGTCCGTATGCAAGGCGAGCCATCCCAGCAGGCAGGTACACAGCATAGAGCAGCAGGCAAAGGTCACAGCTGAGTCCTCCATGTAGTGGCCAGGGAAGAGCAGGGACAGGAGAGAAAATGGAGAAAGCACAGCACAAGGCAAGGGTTTAACTCCACAGGAAAACCAGAGCCTTTGGGGTGGAAGGGAGAAGTTGAGGTCAACAAGCGTCCAAGCCCCTCAAGCCTAGATGAAGAAAAGGCTCTTCCTGACATTAGAAGGCAGAGCAGACCCTGAAAACGGGCAATTTGGGAAGACTGAAGGGAAGCACCTCCCAGCATACGCAGCGGTTGCTCCTCAGTTTTTACACTGTGCCATTATGTGTTATCGTGTGAGTTGAAGGATCAGCCCATTTCCCCAGGGTGGAAGATGTCTGTACACCAACCACACCAAAAGCACCAAACATTAGGAAAGGGCTTGGTGAGAGACCACTACCTCAAGCGGTCTCACCCTGCCTGGGCGAAAAAGGACGCCCATCTGTGGGTAGTACTTCTCACACACGTGTTGTTCAGTGCAGAGAGAGGGCACAGCAGAGCAGTTGTTCATAATGGTCTATGACTAATTATTTCATTCGCCAGCACATTTGGGACAATATTTCTTAAAGAGTAATTTCTCGAATGGTAACGAGACCCAAGGGTATTTACCACACCACTTATCTGTTATTAGAGCATACTAATGTGTCTGTGGGAAGACGAATATTAACTAAGGGCCTGGAATAAAAGGTCGTTCAAATGCCAAGAAATATGAAATTAATTGCATAAAAGCATAAAACAGCGCTGAATCACTCAAACACCAGCACGCTAATAGTGACAAGATAAGGAGGTCAGCTGCAGTGGGCGTCCGCCCTTCAAGCAAAGTCTGGATCGAGGGAGCAGAATGAAGCTCCTGCTCCCTGAGGTCCTCGACATCTGGGTCCTCTCATTCGCACGATGTAATGGCATGGCCAGACACGCTGTGCTGCCTGCAGCTGACTTGGCTTAAGAGATTACAGCCCCCAGCCTGTCACCAGCCACTTGCCCCCACCTTTCCCTCCCACTACATCCGATGCCATTTATTACCCTTCCATAGCCACTAGCAAAAATGTGCTCGTATTCAGGTTTAGCTATAACTTTTTAGTGCGTTTTGCTTGTTCAGATCTTTATAGAGGACATTTTGGCAGACTGAGGCTAGGAAAAACTACACAGGCGGAGTTTAGGAGGAGGTGAGGAAGACTGATGGCCAGGATGGTGGGCTAAGCCCTTTTACACCAGCTCAGCTACAGTCGGATCAGCCCAATGGACTGTGCACGAAAACAGGAGCAACTCTTCAGAGAGCGACCTTGCAGCATCAACAAAAGGAGGGGACACAAGCATCTTCTTTTGAAGATTTGTGCTGAATTCTGTCCAACCAGGGAGTCAGATAGTTTCACCACTACTGCATTTGACAGCCCAGAATGCCAATGCTCCCACCAAAAGGAAGGCCCAGGGTTTTTGGTTTTTTGAATGGACCCGCAGGCAATGAGATATCTGCCATAGAAACCCAGGTGAAGAGGCAGGTTTAATATGGGATGAGGAATACTGTAGATGCATGGGTTCTGCCCGTGACATGGCAATTATGCTGTACAGAAAAGGATCTCCTCTATAGCCACGAACGTCTTTCACTGATCAAAATTACCCCTAAAACATCCCAGCTGGGAAGGACCATGCCAAAGTCGGGACAGTGTGACAGTATTGTCAAACCTGCTGCCACTTTACAAGACGGGGCTACAGCTGAATGTATTCTACTTCCCTCCAGCACATGAAAAATAAATCCAGAACCAGAAGTAGCTATGAGAAGAGTGCATACAACATCAGAAATGACCGAGATCTACCATGCTGATCCTATGGGAGGGGAAACTGTTCCTCTGCCAGCCTGCTGGAAGGAATAATATCACACAGAAACCAAGATGAACATGCTGGTAGAACCTGAGCAGAACCTGAACCTGCTGCAATGCAGCACCCAGCCGGCGCAGCCGCTCTTCAGCAGCGGGGAGCTCGGTGCCACGCACAGATTTCTCTGAGCACTTGCATATCATGCAACCCACGGAGGATCCTGCAAAGTCTCTAGATTGCATGGTAGAAGTGTCAGACACTTTCTCCATTATACCTTGCACTGCACATGAAAGGGGGATTGCTATTTCATTTGAAGAATGGTACCTTTAGTGACTAAAATATTACAACTCTTTATTTAATCACACACTGGCACTGCTGACAATTGGTGATTTGGTCCAAAACCCAAAATGTCAAAATTAAAATATCCCCCAGATCATCAGCAACTTTGGCTTTATCTGATGAACTAGAAACTCGCTGCAGAAAAGATTAAGGATGTGTCTATGGTTCTGCAGTGCTTCATGATACCCGGCAGAGCTGGCCGGACAGAACACTAGTGCTCTGCCACGGGCAACTCCCATTCCTCATCTCATGTCATCCTCTCTGAAAATTCACACGCTCCTGTTTTCTTAACCAATATTCACAGAAAGCAGACTTCAGTGCCATATGCCTGAATGCAAACTGCAAAAGCATTCGGTAGTTGATGAGCTGTTTCCAGCACAAATCCAAAACAGAGCCCCATACAAGTTACTATGAAGAAAATTATTCCAGCCAAAACCAGCACAAGCCTAAGTAAGGTTTATATCATTTCTATAACAATCTCATCAGAAAGCAGTTTGTGATCCACCCATGGGAAGTGTCTTTGCCTGTATTTTAAAGCCAGGAGGAAACATGGTGCTGAGAGATCTGGGATCATGAGGGCTACTCGAAAGGCCCAACTCCCTCTTTAGAATGGTGTGAAAAATTCCAACATCAGTCCTGAAAACAAGGCTGCTAAATTTGTCTTCTGTGTACCAAAGGCAATTCATTTGAAATAAGCAGCTTAAAAATGTAGCAGTGCCACTCTCTACGGCCCTCGCCAGCTTCAGCATTTGGCTCAGCCCAAGGGGTAACATATTTCCTGGGAGCAGAGATGGGATAAAAAACTGTTGGTAGGAAGAAGGGGGAGAAGGCTGGGAGGTCTGTGGGTCTGTGCAAGGGCCTCATTCCTCAAATAGTAGCTGTGGTTTAGGAGGTTTTTGCCCTGCACCTTCCCTTCTCTGCTGTTTAGGCGCAGCAAGGGCCAGATAAGCTGTTTCGGTGCCCGTGCAGCAATGTGACAACTGCAGGAGAAAGAGCAACCTCTTAAAACACTAATGACAACCTAATTCAGCTATTATTTCTGAAAATAAATAAAAAAAGAAAAGGCACCAAGCTGGTTACCACTTGACAGCCCTGTCTCAAAGTAAACTGAGGAAAAGGAAACTCTATCCATGGGCATCCATGAATTATTATTTTGCCTGATGTGCGGGTGATGCCCAGGTGTGAGTCCCAAAGGCATGGTCAGAACAGAGCCCAGGATCCCCCATTTTTGCTCAAAGCACCCCAAGGGTTTCTGCATTCTTTTGTAAGAAAGGAATCAGTTATTGCAGTTAAAGGCAGCAGTGTAAGACCCTCAAAAAGATGGACAGAATCTCTCGCAGGCAGAAGGCAATCCAAATCTGTCATATAAATGATTTACTGGGGATTTTTGGCTCAGGCCTGCAACTCAGATTGAAATTCACCCCAACAGGCACCTTCCATATGTCTGAAATCGTGTGACGCTCATTCGTGTCGGTACAATGCAATAGTCATCACTAACTGGCAGGTTGACCAAATGCTTTCTACAGTCACAAAGAACAGATGTTGCACCACTCCCTCTGGCTATTAAAGATAGAAATAATCGGTCTTTGTGCTAATATACTGACTTCTGTTGCCCCATGATCTCAGCACTCTTTCATATCCCTACTGTCTCCTATGAAATAGGAACAATAATCCATTAACACAGTAAAACAGGCTGTATTGGCTAAAAATACATTAGGAGAGGGCAGTCAAACACAGGAACTTTTCCTTGGCCAGTTCAATTACTAAGGTCTGTTGATCCTTGCAGCATTCAGTTCTCCTCCAGAGAGCTAGAGACTGAATTAGGCTTTTAAAATAAAACAATAATAATTTAAAAAAAAAGTAGACCATGTTTTACAGGGTTCAGCTTGACTGGATTTTATTTTTTTAAATATTTCTGTTGGTTTATTTTCATCTTGTGAAAAACATACTGTAAATCACCATCTATCAAAGCCATTTTTCTACAACCATTGAATTGCTTTAAAGAGTTTGCTTTGTTTTAGGCTAAACTAAATAAGTTACAACCCTGACACAGGTCATCAATTTCTTTTTTTTTTTTTAAATTAAAATTTATTTGGAAATTTTGAAACGTGTATTTAAAAGATGATAGAATTAACCAAGAGAAAAATAATCCTTATTTAAAAACAAAACAATACTTTGACAAGTTCTGTTCCCTAAATATTTCCAGTTTCGTGGGTTTTTTTTTTCTTTTTTTTTTTTTTTTTTTTTTTTGCATTGCCCATACAAACCTCCTTCCACCTGAGCAATGCCAACAAAGTAGCTCAGTGCCTCTGTGGGTCCTCTCAGGGTAAGCAAGGGTGGGTTTCCTCTAACACACAGTGCAAGTATCTAGCTGCAATCCACATGCTTGTTTGTTTAGGTTGCCTGGATCTACAGTACATTAGGCTGAGTCCCAGGCAGCCTGCTGCTCCAAGTATCTCAAGACAAATAAATTTCCCCTGTTTAACAGCAGTACTACTAACATGGCACGGCAGTTCAATTATCAGACATATTGTTTGGTTAGCCATCAAACCTTAAAATATTTCTTGTGTGAAATCACCCCAGCATGAGAAGTTTCAGTCCAAGTATCAGAAGCGTATTAAAGACCCAAAGCCAATTTCTCTTCTTACCCACTCCAGCGTGACCAACTATTTATATGCTAGCCTACAGCCATAAATACAGCTCTGGTCATAACAGCCCTTTCCCAAAAAATGAGACTGCACACGTCTGCCACTTCCCTCCCTGAGCAACAGGACACCAGTTTGGAGGCAGCCCTGCAGGGCACGGATCACTCTGCCCTACCTAAAATTGTTACAGATGCTTATGAAATTGGAGGCTTGAGCTACAGGTTCAACCCTAAGTAAGGCCAGCAGAGGAGGTGCTGTTCACAAAATCAGAATATTCGAGGTGGGGAGGGATCTCTGGAGATCACCTAGTCCAAGCCCCTGCTCAAAGCAGGGTAAGCAAGAGCAGGCTGCTAAGGGCCACGTACTGATGGATTTTTAATATCTCCATGGACTTCATGCTGGCGATCACAAACCTTTTACCCCAGCAGTTCAGCCAGTTTTCAGTCCATCTCCCTGTTTATTTTCCTACCTTGTCCTTCATCAGTTTGCCTATGAGAATGTTACAGGAGACAGCGTCAAAAAACATACCGAGGTCAAGATAAAAAACATTCACCGGTCTTCCCTCATCCACTGAACTCACCATTTCATTGTAGACGGCTCTTAGGCTGGAGTGACATGACTCCCACTTCTTTAATTGATGCCGACTACTCCTAATCACCTTCTTGAACTTAGTACGTGTGGAAATGGTTTCCAGGACTATTGTCTTCACTGCCTTCTCAAGGTGAGGCTGACCAGCCTGTTGTTCCCTAGATCCAACTTTTTGCCTGTCCATAGACAGGAGTGACACTGGGCAAGAGAAATATTGAAAACAAACCAAGAGAGCACAACTAGCCAAGGCATCTGTCCTGTTTTCCTTGTCACCAAGATTTGCTGCTGAGCTGTCTCGTTAGTGTAAAAACTGGAGCTGTCCCAGATAAACAAGGTCAAGTTCATTCCTTGTCCACCTCACTGTTCAGAACAGGGCTGTCAAATTCTGCCATTTCCAAGAAAAAGTTTCATCTGGTGCCTTCAAAGTATTGTATCTTTCTGCGCGCTCCTGTTTTGCCAATGTGGACTTGATCCTACTGACTAATTTCACATTTCAGACACCCCAAAATCTCCCATTATTGACACAAAAAGTAGATGCATTTCCTCCTATGATGTGCACGACCTATCAGCGTCTTCCTGTTTGGTTTTATCAGTATTTCAGTGCCACTTACAAGAACTGGGGCCATCACACAATCCCTTCAGGGGCACAACTTAGCTGACAAGTGTTCTTAAAAACAAGGAGGTGAAATTTATTTCAGAAGAGGGATGGATGCTCAATGGATTGTGGAGATTCACAGAAACTCATTGGCCACCTGGGGGCTGAACCAGTCAGATTTTAAGCTGCTCATAAAAGATAAGAAGCCATGAGGCCTGTACCTATTCTCATTTATATTCTAGAGAATACCATTGTTTGACAGTAAATATCATATGTAAATAAAAGAAAGACTGCAAGCTGTAGATTCTTAGCAGTAGACGAAACCATGAAATGTAGCTTATCATGGGACTACTCCATGTATTTCAGTGATGCTAAATCCAAAACTACAATGAAAAGAGAACAAAAATCAGTGAACAAAAGCCCCACGTTTCAATGAGATTTTCATACCTGATCATTCCTTTGAAAAGGGAAGACAAAAGCACAAGGCTTTATATGTATTTATACAATGCCATCTAGTGTCATATTGATCAACATTTTTTAATCCAAAGATCACCCAATATTTTTTAAAAAAAATCAGTGTCTGCTGGCACATTGTCACCAAAATGCTTTTCAGCTACTAAACACCAGCAGTAAGATTATAAGTTCAGAGTTCATTCATTATCTCCAACTTCCCCATGTTGTTAGAGCGCATGTAGGAACATGCCCATGAACGTATAAAAGGCATTTAATTCTTATTGTTCTTAATTTGCAGCTATTTCATAAGCCACTTTCTGATTTCATGCACCAAAAAACATGATTTGTATGGCACCCCTGTATCTAGAACACCTTTGCAGTCATTGGAGAATACCAGGCACTTCTAGGGACTATATCATCTCACCCTAAACAGATATAGAAGATAGGATAGATGAATCACGGCCCCAAAGGGCGTCTTTCTCGCTGCTGACTCTCTCCACTGTTCTGCAGTAGAGAAGCAGGCAGTGTCTACCCCCAACTATTAAGGCAAGCAAAACCTGTGAAGGGGAAGAGTGGAAGCTAGTGACTTTTGGCGCCAGGATGGAGGCTCCTGCCCCACCTCAGGGCTTACAGCTGCAAAATAGATTCACCACTGCCAAAGTTGAAGGGGAGCCAGATGTGACTACAAGCAAAGCCCAGTCCACTTAGCCTTAAATCATGCAAGACTGCCAGGAAGAAACTGCTACCCCCTGCTGTTATTGTGTTGTAGGCACAAACAATACTGCCAGGGGAAACCTGGACAATATCAAAAGTGACTACAGAGCTCTGGGGACAGTAGTCAAGGGCATGGGGACCCAGGTATTGCTCTCCTCAATACTGCTGGTGAGGGGAAAAGGGTATGAGGAGAAGGGCTCTGACAGGAAAAATCAGAAATTTGCTGCAGAATTGGTGATGGTGATAGGGTTTTGGGTTCAATAACCATGGGAATGCAGAATAATATAGAATATATCTGTCCTGTCTACAGAATAGCATCTGCTTGGAAGAGATGGAACCCCCCTCATTAAGCAAGGAAAAGCTATTTTTACCAACAAGACGGCTGACTTCATAAAGAGGGCTTTAAACTAAGGATAACAGGAGATGCAGAGAGTAACCAACAGTTCTGTGAAGGAGTGATGGACAGAATCACTGAGCAAAGGGCATGGGGTGAAGTGGTGGAAGGGATCACAAAGTCAACAAAATGAGGCTTAAACAGGGTCACCTCCCGTGTGTAAGGAAGTGCCCAGAAGGCAATTGTGAAGAAATCCCCTAAACCCTCTCCAGGAACTCAACGTGCTGGAGAACTTCTCTAAAATGCCTGTATACTAATGCCATGGTATGGGGAATAAACATAATGAGTTAGAGTTGTGGGGCTACAATTTTGTGGGGACCACAGAGATGTGGTGTGATGACTCCTATAACTGGAGTGTTGCAATGGAGGGATGCAGGAGCTTTAGGAAGGACAGGGTGGGGAGCTACCCTTTACGCGAGAGAGCAGCTGGATTGCATGGAGCTTTGCCTAGGGATGGATGAGGAGCTCATGGAGAATTTATGGGTTAGGATTAAAGACAGGACAGGTAAAGATGACATTACAGTGCTCATCTGCTATAGGCCACCCAACCAAGTGGATGAGGCCCTCTACAAACAGATAGAAGCAGCCTCACATTTGCAAGCCCTGATCCTCATGGGAGACTTCCGCCACTCCGATACCTGTTGAGGGGACAGCAGAGCAGGACATAAGCAACCCAGGAGGTTCCTGGAGTGCATGGATAATAACTTCCTCCTCCTCAGTGGAGCCAAGGAGGAAAGCTTCTCTGATGCACCTTATACTCACCAGCAAGGAAGGGTTTGTTGGGAGCATGAAGATCAGAGGCAGCCTTGGATGTAGTGATCATGAGATGTTGGATTACAGGATCCCGAGGGCAGCGAGGAGGCTCAAAAGCAGCTTTTCAACCCTAGACTTCAGGAAAGTATACTTTGGCCTCTTTAAAGATCTGCTTGAAAGGGTCCTGTGGGACAAGGCCCTGGAGGGAAAAGGTGCTTAAGAAAGTCAGTTAATATTCAAGGACCACATCCCCCAAGGTCAAGACTGTTCCATCCCAAGAAAATACAAGTGAGACAAAAATTTCAGGAGGCCTGCACGATTGAAGGAGGAGCTTCTTGCCAAACTCAAATGAAAAAAGGATATTTACAGGGCGTGGAAGCAAGGATGGGTAACCTGTGAGGAATACAGAGAAATTGTCTGAGCATCCAGGGATGAAGTAAGGAAAGACAAAGCCCAGATGGCCAGGAACGACAAAGACAATGAGAAGGGCTTTTCTAAGTACATAGGAGACAAAATGAAGACTAGGGAAAATGCGGGCTCATTGTTCAACAAGGTGGAGGACCTGGTTACACAGGACATGAGTGCTGAATGCCTTCTTTGCCTCAGTCTTTACTACCAAGATCAGCCCTCAGGAGACACAGGTCTCAGAAACCAAGAGGAAAGTCCACAGCAAGAAAGATGCACCCTTCGTGGAAGAGAATCAGGTCAGGGAATACTTAAGCACTCTGGACATTACTTAAGTCCATGGGCCCTGATAGAATGCATCCACAAACGCTGAGGGAGCTGGCAGATGTCATTGCGAGGCCACTAGATAATCTTTGATCGATCATGGTGACTGGGAGAAAAGCAAATGCCTAACCTCTTTTCAGGAAGGGCAATAGGTGGGGGACAGCCAGGGAACTACGGGCCGGCCAGCCTCACCTGAATCCCTGGGAAGGTGGTAGAGCAGCTAATCCTGGAAACCATTTCCAGGCACATAAAGGACAAGAAAACCATCAGGAGTAGTCAACATGGTGTCACCAAGGGAATATGTGATATAGTGCTTCACATCCTCAAATAGGGTCTCCTGAAAGAGGAATTATTAGGATAACAAGAGATCATTAGTGCTGTTTCTCAATAGTCAGTCGGGGCACCAAGCCTATTTAATGTTTTCATTTCGCTGTTGCCCTGTATTCCACTAAATTCAGCATTACCATTGCTAGTAAAAGGCTTCATCCTATCTCTGACAGACCTTACGACTTGCCAGGCTTTGTTCAAACATGCCTTGGCTGGCCTAAAGTTGTGCTGTAGCTTGTTCAGCTGTAACAGCTGTTTGGCTACTGACCACGGTAGCTATTGCCTGATTTGTTTTCTTTGTAATAATAACGTGGTAAAATCACTTTTTTTTATATAGACAATACTTATTCTGTACTAAATGAAATATTTATGACCCCAGGATAATGAAGCATTCTACAGGAAAACAAGCCTGGTGTGATAGCAGAGACCTTGAGAACAGGGACATGGGATGTGGTGACAACAGACAGGGTGTGACTGGAGAAGGGATGCACGTTGGCATTGGAGACCCTCAAGGCCATAAACCAGTGGTCCATTAAAGAAATGCACACCTGGAGCTGGGCAAAACAGGTTTGGGCATAACAAGAAGACCAAAGAAGTAGTCTTTTGACTTAAGTCTCATTGATACCTGGAATTGTCACCTCCTGTCCTGAGCATTGATCTAGAAAAGCCGTTAAGCCTATGCTTAACTTGGAAGAACACTAATGGGAAGCAAAGCCTGAAGCAAACAGGATTTAAGCAGAAGTTTAAGTAGCTTGCTGAACTGAATGGGTTGTTTATATAAAAATATTGCAGCCCTGTGAAGCTGAACAAAGTTTTCCAGTTCCCTCATGATGAAGTAATATTCCAAATACAAGAAGAATTATGTTCTCAAAATGTATGTACAGTTGTGAACACAAGCTTATAAATACTTTCTTATTTACTATGAGAATGATCTATCTTTACAGTTACACTGTTTACTATATACCTACTTAAATTTTTATGGTCTTAGTCTAAATCTTTAGGATTTAAAAATCACATCCTTGAAACTGTAGTGCCAAGGGCAAGCTAGTGCCTTAGAGAAACGCAGTCTCAAACCAGATTTTTTTCCTGAGGATTTATTGATTCGTATGGGTCAGGGTTTTTTTCCTTTTGAAAATGGGCTGTTCTCTTCCCCAGCCTCAGTCACGTAGCAGTCAAGTACAGTCATGTAGCTTCACTAGGCTGAATTGTGCTTTTGGGCCAGGTACAGCCCTGGTGAAATACTGCTAAAGTTAGCATCTAGTGGGTTTGAATTGCATTTAAATAAGATGGGAATCCAACTGATTTCAGTAGTCCTGATATACTGAAAACAGTATAGACGGAAAAAGTAACAGGGAAAGAGGAAGACTTCCCCTTGGTTGAGGAGGATCAAGTGAGAGATCAATTAAGTCAATTAGACATCCAAATGTCCATGGGCCCTGATGGGATGCACCCGAGAGTGCTGAGGGAGCTGGAGGAAGTCATTGCTGGGCCGCTCTCCATCATCTTTGAAAGGTCCTGGAGAACAGGCGAGGTGCCTGAGGACTGGAGGAAAGCCAACGTCACTGCAGTCTTCAAAAAGGGCAAGAAGGAGGAACCGGGGAACTACAGGCCAGTCAGCCTCACCTCCATCCCTGGAAAGATGATGGAACAGCTCATTCTGGGCGTCATCTCAAGGCATATGGAGGAGAAGAAAGCTATCAGAAGTACTCAACATGGATTCACCAAGGGGAAATCATGTCTGACTAATCTGATAGCCTTCTATGATGGCATGACTGGATGGACAAATGAGGGGAGGGCGGTAGATGTGGTCTACCTTGACTTCAGCGAGGCGTTCGACAAGGTCTCCCACAGCATCCTCATAGGGAAGCTTAGGAAGTGTGGGTTAGATGAATGGACAGTGAGGTGGATAGAAAACTGGTTGAAGGACAGAGCTCAGAGGGTCGTGATTAGGGGCACAGAGTCTAGTTGGTGACAAGTGGTGTTCCCCAGGGGTCAGTACTGGGCACAGTCCTTTTCAATATACTCATCAATGACCTGGACGAGGGGACAGAGTGCACCCTCAGCAAGTTCGCTGATGACACAAAGCTGGGTGGGGTGTGGCTGACACACCGGAAGGCTGTGCCACCATACAGAGAGACCTCGACAGGCTGGAGAGTTGGGCAAAGAGAAACCTTATGAAATTCAACAAGAGCAAGTGTAGGGTGCTGCACCTGGGGAGGAATAACCCCACGCACCAGGACAGGCTGGGGCTGACCTGCTGGAGAGCAGCTCTGTGGAAAGAGACCTGGTAGTCCTGGGGGACAACAGGATGACCATGTGCCAGCAATGTGCCCTTGTGGCCAAAAAGGCCAATGGCATCCTGGGCTGCATAGGGAAGAGTGTGGCCAGCAGGTGGAGGGAGGTCATCCTCCCCCTCTACTCTGCCCTGCTGAGGCCACACCTGGAGTACTGTGTCCAGTTCTGGGCTCCCCAGTTCAAGAAGGACAGGGAACTGCTGGAGAGGGGACAGCAAAGGGCTACCAAGATGCTGAGGGGACTGGAACACCTCTCTTATGAAGGAAGGCTGAGGGATTTGGGTCTCTTCAGTCTGGAAAAAAGACGGCTGAGGGGGGACCTTATCAGCACTTATAAATACTGAAAGGGTGGGTGTCAGGAGGATGGGGCCAGGCTCTTCTCAGTGGTGCCCAGGGACAGGACAAGAGGTAACGGGCACAAACTTGAGCATAGGAAGTTCCACCTAAACATGAGGAGGAACTTCTTTGCTGCGAGGGTGGCAGAGCCCTGGCACAGGCTGCCCAGAGAGGTGGGGGAGTCTCCGTCTCTGGAGACATTCCAACCCCGCCTGGAGGCGTTCCTGTGCCACCTGCTCTGGGTGACCCTGCTCTGGCAGGGGGTTGGAGGAGATGATCTCCAGAGGTCCCTTCCAACCCCTCCTATTCTGTGATTCTGTGAAAACCAAGGCAATCAGGCTGCTGATTTCTAAGTCTCCTCCTCATGAAGATAACCAGCATCACTCTGTCTCCTGTGCTCAGACACAAAGAGTTCAGTACAAGTCCTCAGCTGGCACGAACTAGTACAACTATGTCAAACTCTCAGGCAGACCCCTCCCAATTTGTACCTGCTGAGAGCCAGGTCCACTGGCACTAATGTCCTGTGATGACAAATGGGACCTCAGGTCCATTAGGCTGTTTCATTGCTGGTTGTCTGTTTCAGCTGTTATGGGATTGGAATGGAAGTGGGTGGGGAGGGAATTAGGCAATATGACATCCTTTGGGGCTTTTTCCTGGCTGGTAAAGTACTGCTGTTTCCCATGTGGGTGTAATTGTGCAGTACTAACCTTTGAGCTGTGTCTGGTAATCCTCTACCAACATCAGAAGAAATTTCTATTTTGGGCACATCTTGGTCTTCTGACATCCTGGATGATGCACTTTCAACACAAGAGTCACAAGTGGGTTGGCAATGAACAAAAAGGCAGGAAAACTCAACTCTTTCAGGCCAAGCAGTGAGAAGTGAATGAATTCTGCATAGCCCATATTAAAAACAGGTCTTAGAATCACAGAACGGTTCGGGTTAGAAGGGACCTTAAAGATCATCTAGTTCCAAGCCCCCTGCCCTGGGCAGGGACACCTCCACATCTTATTAACTGTGTTTGACTTGACTAAACCATTACAGCAGTTATCAGATGCATAAAATAAAGGAGAAAAAAGCATGGAAAAATCTAAGCAGAAATTAAGAGGATCTTTTGTTACGACGAGGAAAATCTCGCAGTCAGGGACTGCTGGCTGGCAGGGACTGGGCCGGATGACCTCCCATGGTCCCTTCCAAGCTACATTAATCTGTGATTCCCTGACAGCAGAACCTCCTTCTGTTGTACAAATGCATAACAAAAGATCAACTTTAATCCAAAAAACCTCTCATTATCTGATCCAAACCCCACATGATTACCGTTAAAACGTATCTCTTTGAATGAACAGGGCCAGATAGGACATGATGGCCACTGAACAAAAGAGGAAACAAGAGAAAGACATTGAACAGCTTTGCCAATGTCATAGAAGAGTCTGAAAGAAGAAATGGAAATAAAACACCATGCACAAGTCGGAATAAAGAAGGAAATGGGAGTTTTGAATCACCAAATCAAGGAAGATTGAGGAACGTGATTGCTGAGGAGGGGAGGTTTTCAGAAGCAGCACTCTGCATGTGACAATTATTCCCTAATGCCCCTTTCCAGACATGTGTCCAAAATCCCCTCAAGATCCCTGTCTCCCCTGGAACAAGAGCTGTGTTATCATGACTAACTCAAGACCTGGACACGTGCTGCAGAAACTCACAGGCAGGCCTGACTGTGGAGAAAACCCACCCACCCGCCCCACAAGCTGTAAGTGGACAAAATGGCCCACTTTTCACTCACGTGAAGATCTCTACTTAGGATTTTTGCTTCTCTTTCTGTAAAGCAGGAGAGGTGGCCTGGGGACCACATCCACGTTGGTAAACAGGAGCCGTGTCTGGTCCCTGGGGCTCCTCTTCCAGCAGCAGAGACATGCCCAGGAAGACCTCACAGCAGCAGGGTTATCACCCCCCTGCCCATACAGCTACATTTCCATAATATCCAAGAGCCTCAACAGCCTGCTCAAAGACATTCGTCCCCACCACAGCCCTGGGGAAGCCCAGTGCCTCCCAACACCAACCAGCAGCACAAGGCAGGCTGGATTTAAAGACAACACGCATTATGGACATTTTGAAGCTACTCAAGGTGCTGGTAGGCCTGCATCTCCGGCTTGCCATGACTCCATGGGCACTACACCATGAGTGCCCGGTGACCATCATGCAGGTTTCCAGAGCAGAAGGTGATGGGAAGAGCTGCATCATGAACAGGCTCTCCCTTGGGGATGTCAGGACCCTGCCTGTGGGACAAGGAACAGACTGGGAAGAGCAATGGCCAGGAGAAGTCTGCCAGCAGGGCAACAGGGTGCCTGCTGGACCATTTTTCTCGCTTCTGTGGCTCATCTGAGCTGACTTCACGGCCTCATCAATACACTGGCCTCCTGCCTTCTCCTCCACCCAACAGCCTCTCCCCTGGTCCCACCACCACCCAGGACACAGTCCTCCAAGGTCCAGCAGGAGTCAAGGAGGACAAGGAGAACAAAGAGCAAAGATGTCACACGGAGAAATATCAACTTGGGGCCCCTCTCTTTCACAGTGTGGACGTGTTCGGTGATGCTGCTTGCCCAGGTACCTACAATAAACATCTCATTTAACCTGATCTTTTTAAAAAAAGTCATTGACCAAAATCTTTTCAGTGTCCAATTTCATGATGAAAACTTTGCATCTCCCAGGGGAAAAAAAAAAAAAACAAAAAAACAAAAACCACGAAAAAACCACCACCAACAACAACAAAAAAATCCACAAAACAAATCAAAGTTCAAAACTATGGCTTTTAATAAAATTGTTTCGACAGAAAAAAGGAAAGGGCAGTCAGATCCCTTCCAAAGAGGAACGGGAAGCAGGACAAGTCAGGGAGCCTCGTGCAGCCTCCCATGGCCCAGGGACTCTGTAGGACTCTGCTGTCCCCATGAGCCAGGAGATGGTCTCCTCCACTGTCCTCTGTTACACTCCCACTTGCTGCAGAGGAAGAGCATTTCTTCCCTGGGCCTTTATACAGAGAAATGCGTCAAACAATTCAAAACAAAACCAATGCAACAAACAGCAATGTGGGAAAAAAATCCATACCTCAGTTCTGCAAGTTGAAGGTGTCCTGCTTTCTGGCAGGGTGTAAGTTGGGTGTCTCCTTTTTCACCTGCAGCATAGGGAAGGGAGCGAGGATGCCTGTAACGGGCTAAATGGGACAAGTGGGCTCAGCTGCTCTTTGAGCCCATGGGCTCCCAGCCCAGGCTGCTGTAACCTGGTACTTGGGGTCTTCTCAGAATAGATGCTGCTGACAGCAACTGGCATAGAGTATCCCAGCTCACATTCCCACGGGAACTAGGAAATAATATCTTTCCAATTATTTCCAGACCATATTGGCTTTTAATCTGGTTAACTCAGTGATTAAAAATAAAATAAAAAAAAAAAGTTCCTCTGCAGGCTTGGGTTTGTCTCAGGGCTGCTGAACATTTGTCCAAATTGATTGGCACCTATATAAATACAATTTACCTCTGCCTTTTCTCATCTCTCTGTCACCAGCAAGCTTGCTCGCCTCTGGCCTGTCTGGTCTTGCCCTCCAAACAGAGCGTAAAGGATTGCTCTATTTCTATTTCATTTCTGTCAGCTGTTTCCACTTCTTCTTTTCCTTCCTCCTCCACAATATCATGAAGAATCTTCTAAGCATTTCCAATCGTGTGTAATGGTTTTGGGATATTTTGGGTCAGCTGCTTGGCTTGAGACCATCTCAGGGAGTCTGATCTCTGAGACGCGAGGAATCAGCACTAATTCCTCCATCAGTTTTATAGAAGGTCACCCTTGGATTTTGTAGGAATCCATAAGGGAAACCTTCCAGAGGTTTGAGGTTTCCTGTTGTTTTTTCCCTAATGTAAGTACAGCTCCATGAAAGACTTCTGCTCATCAGCTGCCTAATTATGAAGGAGGTAGAGACAGCACAGATTGTCACAGAGTCTTTCCAATGACTTCTCCCACCTTAGCTCTAGGTATGGTCTGACTTTGAGGGTGCAGATGATTCCCCAGGATGGGTATAATTTTTGATGCTCCTGGCAAAAATGGCAAAAGAGCCGCCCCCCCCTCTAAATTAGCCTCCCAATGTTATCTCAATCTCATTTGTTGCCTTAAACCCCAAAGGTGGGGTGTCTGTCTCTGAGATTTTGTAAGGTCTGTAATACAGAAGAAGTCTGGGCACGAAGCAGCTCTGGGTTGGATGGTCTGGGAGTAAGTGCGCTCAGCAAATGCAGCGTGGGACAGGACGAAATTATTGGTGGTACTCAAGTTTGTCATGTCCCGTGCACCCAGCTGTGTCCCCATTTGGCTCTGTGCACCCAGGGCCACATACTAGTAGCTGTTCAGCAAAACAGGTCACTTGGGCAGCTGTGTCTGGTACCTGGAGGGATGGACCAGTGTCCTGGTCCAGACCGCAGCCGTGTCCTGCAAAGGGCGCAGCTGATGTGGAGTGCAGGAGAGGCCGTGGTGGGAACCTCAGGCTCTGTGTGTGACCATCATCCAGTCCATGGTGGTGGGTCTGAGACAGTGCTTACACCCTTTGCTGGAGCAGTTCCCACGGCAGGACTTGGATGTGTCACTGTTATGATGAAACAAGGAGAGGTCTTCTTGTACCAAAATCTCACAAATGAAGGGCGGCATAGGACCCAGACCTCTGAAATATTTCTTGGGTACTTCTCATGTGAACTCCAGCTGGGATTCATCCTGTAAAAATAAGAGACAGCTGCTCTCCCTCCGCCCATGATGGCGTTATGCCCGTTGGCTCAGTGCATCCCTGCCATGGGCAACCCAGGGCCCACAGGCCCAGGTGGCAGGGCCTCACCTCACCTCTACCTAGGGGGGTCAGGAAGCCAAAATCTGACACTCCCTGCACTGAAAAGCACCCCAAGATCAAATTCACCAACACCGATACCTGCCACGTGAGGAAACCCTGCCATTGGGAGCCCCTGTCCTGCCCTCCGACAGTGCTCATAAACCAACTGCAAGTCATTTGAAAACGAACACAGACACCAAACTAGATGTCTGCTTTTCTGGGTGTATTATCAACAGTTGCAAACCATGAGGGTTTTTTATGCTCATCACAGAGTGAGCGTGAAGGTTTCTGAAGTGACATGTGGGCTTTGGGTCCAGCTCATGCGCTGGATGGGATCCAGGTCCCGCTGGAGGGACACAGCTGCATCAGGGGAATCACGGAATCACGGAATCATGGAATCTTCAGAGTTGGAAGGGACCTCTAGAGATCATCTAGTCCAACTCCCCTGCTAGAGCAGGATTGCCCAGAGCACATCCCTCAGGGCTGCATCCAGGCGGGTCTTGAAAATCTCCAGAGAAGGGGACTCCACACCCTCCCTGGGCAGCCTGTTCCAGTGCTCTGTCACCCTCACTGTAAAGAAGTTTTTCCGTGTATTTGAACGGAACTTCCTATGTTCTAGCTTGTGCCCATTGCCCCTTGTCCTGACACTGGGAACCATTGAAAAGAGCCTGGCTCCGTCCTCCTTCAACCCACCCTTTAGGTACTTGTAAACATTAATCAGGTCCCCCCTCAACCTTCTCTTCTCCAGGCTAAAGAGTCCCAGCTCTCTCAGCCTTTCCTCATAAGGGAGGTGCTCCAGTCCCATAATCATCTTGGTTGCCCTACGCTGGACCCGCTCCAGCAGTTCCCTGTCCCTCTTGAACTGGGGAGCCCAAAACTGGACACAGTACTCCAGTTGTGGCCTCTCCAGTGCAGAGTAGAGGGGGAGAATGACCTCCCTCGACCTACTGGCCACAGTCTTCCCTATGCAGCCCAGGATGCCATTGGCCTTCTTGGCGACAAGGGCACATTGCTGGCTCATGGATAATTTGCTGTCTACCAGGACCCCCAGGTCCTTCTCCTCAGAGCTGCTTCCCAGCATGTCCGCCCCTAACATATACTGGTGTTTGGCATTCTTCCTTCCCAGGTGCAGGACCCTACACTTGCTTTTGTTGAACCTCATTAGGTTCTTCTCTGCCCAGCTCTCCAGCCTGTCCAGGTCATGCTGGATGGCAGCACGGCCCTCTGGAGTGTCGGCCACCCCTCCCAGCTTGGTATCATCAGCAAACTTGCTGAGGATACACTCTGTCCCCTCATCCAGGTCATTAATGAATATATTGAACAAAATTGGTCCAAGTATTGACCCCTGAGGGACACCACTGGTTACAGGCCTCCAACTGGACTCTGTGCCGCTGATCACAACCCTCTGAGTTCTGTCACTCAGCCAGCTCTCGATCCACCTCACTGTCACCTCGTCTAGCCCATAAGCTGCATCCAGAGCAAAACCTACCTCATACTCCTTTGCTCAGCCACAGGCAACGCAAAAATCAGAAGGTAAAAATTTGGCCCCAGGGAATTCAAAGCCTTCACTATGGCAGGACTTCACGCAAAAAATCCTTACTGAAGATAGAGTACTGAGGAGGGCCAAGGAAGCATGTATCAGTGTAAGAAGTGAGTCTGACCACCGTTTATTTCACATGATAGTTTAGGTGTATGGCTTTATTTCCTGCCATTCATTTTTAATAAAATTTTATATCTTTACCAGAAAAAAAATATTGGTGTCAACAGTTAGCAGTACAGACTTTTATAAAGCATTGATGGGAGAGGAATACATACACACTTCATCTCTATTAAAAATGCACTTCCTTTGTATTCCCCTCTGATTAAAACAGAAAATCAAATGAGCCTTCTCGCTCTAGCATCACATTAAATGACATGAAGCAAAAGTAAGCCAAGTCAGCAAAGTCTCAAGCCTTTTGTAACCCACACTGTGGTCATCTGTACGTGTGTACGTGACTGTGGATATTTTTATACACGCCTAAGCCATCTCACGGCGTCAGGGCAATTAGGGATGTGAAGGATTCCTGGGTGAGGAGTTTTGGAAACGTGTTTATTGACAGGGAGGTATTTCTCGCCTTGGCATCTGAGCACTGAGTGCAGTAAAGAGTCCTCGCCTTCCACGGGGGAAGCCCGAGCAGAAGGCAGGGCTGGATCCGAGTGTTCGTGACCGTCACGTAGGCAACAGGCTGTGTGGCTGGAGACCATCAGCAACCGAGGCTGTAATAAGAAACTTCATTTTCTTCAGTTCTTTCAACTGGAGCAAACCTCTAAAAGGAGATGAGAGCAGAGGCTGAACCCCATGGCATGTTGCAGGCACCTTGCAGGTTTGAAGGGTAAGATTCTCCCAGAACGTCTGGAGGAGAGATGGATGACTTCCCTCAGAAAGGGGCAGTCTCTCAGACACAGGGGTGGCAGGAGAGTAGGAACAGGGATCCCCTGACCTGCTCAAAGGCCAATGCCACATTCATGTGCTGATGTCCCCATCGCTCCCACAGGAGCAGAAGCTGCTGTAGGGTCTTCGCTCACTGCCTACCCCTTAATGCTGAGCCACTTTTTCATGTACAGTCTCAGAGCCTGTTGCACACACTAAAATTAAACCTAAGGAGCAGCATTTCCTCTGCTTCATGTGTCCCTGCACAAGGAGGAACCCCAGCCAGTTCACAAGGCATTAGAAATGGCAAATGGCTACAAGCAACTTGCTGCCAGAGCCCTTCCTCTCCTCTCCTCTCCTCTCCTCTCCTCTCCTCTCCTCTCCTCTCCTCTCCTCTCCTCTCCTCTCCTCTCCTCTCCTCTCCTCTCCTCTCCTCTCCTCTCCTCTCCTCTCCTCTCCTCTCCTCTCCTCTCCTCTCCTCTCCTCTCCTCTCCTCTCCTCTCCCCCTCTCCTCTCCTCTCCGAGTTGCTGTCTCTAACAAGACTGTGCAATTTTTACTGCCTTCTGGTTTTCTTAGCACAAAATGTACTATCTTCCCTGTGGAGTTGAACATAGGCCCACCCAGCCCATCATTAGCTTTTTGGAAATTTAATATATGTCGGGATATATCTCCCTTTCACAGTCCTGACTTATTTTCCTCCTTCATTTCTTGAGCTTAAAAGCATAAAGGTATTTTTTTGTTTAAAGAAGCAGCAGCGAAAGGACAGCTGATGAGAGCAGAGAGGGCTGCTTGGAAGTCAAAATAGCACCAGGCCCAAGTGGTCGGCCATAGCAGTACGGCCTTTCAGCAGGCTGAAGATAGCCCCCTGGAAAATGGAAATTCTCCTCCTGTGCTGCAGGAGGCACCTCCTCCCTCGGTATCACCTCTGGGAAGGTCTTCTCTGGCCAAGGGGGGAGAGCAGAGATGAATCTCCTGCCCCGGGACCCCCACAGCAACAGCTCCCGGGGGTGGCCTTGCGCGGGACGTGCTGGCCAGTGTGCCCTGCGGCCCGTGCGCAGCGGGGACCGCTGTTTGCATTTCTCTCTTCGCAAAATAAACGTAAGCCTGTGAACTTCCCCGTGAATCCGTGGTGATTTCCAGGGAGCGGGCCGAGGGGTGAGCGAGGGGAAACGGGCACATCCATCTTCGCTCCGCACGCATCCGGTTTCCTCCCCTGCTTTGTCTGCGTAGTAAATTAAAGCGATAAAATGCAGATCACCCTGTCTAATCCCAGCCCTTGACAAAGCAGCCCTGCTCCCTCCTAGAATGATTGCCCACAAGGGAAACATGTTTATGTCCATTAGAGGTTCAGGCAATTAATTTGCAGCCACACTAATGACTCTGAGAGCTCTTTGCCCGACTTCCCCCTCGCTGCCAGGCTCTCGGCTGTCTGGGCAGAGTCCCTCGCAAGTAATTTCTCCGCGTATCTCCTCAGGCCAATAGGAAACCCCATGACTCACTTTCCTCCCTTGCAACAGCAATAAGCGACGGCTGGGAATCAGAAACTTCCTGTGAAAACAAAGGGACTTGCCTTGACAAGTCCCATCAGGACTTCAGCTTCTAAATCACAACGGAATCTTTGCAGATCGGCCCGGCTGAGGCTGCTGTGCCTCTCTGCTGAGACCCGCTGGCGGCTTTCTGCTCTGCAGCCAGCCCAGCAGCAGCCCCGTGGCAGTGCTGGGGTGCAGGAAGCCCTGTCTCCCCCCAGGCACCGACGCTACATCCGTACGCCTAAATTGAAGCACGCCAGGGGATGTTGCTGGGTTGGAAACAGGCCAGCTCTTCATTAGCAAGCTCTTTGGCATTTGTTGGCCAGGTCCAACCAGTAAACAGCCAACAGATCCTGGGACGTATTCAGGAGTTTGCATGGGCCAGACCTCGTTCCCTCTGGACAGTGTTTTGGGTGCCTCAGAGGTCTGGCCTTGGCAAAGGGACCCCCGCCTCCCCGTGGGGATGTGGGAGATGGGAGGCTCCTTAGCACTGTCACAGCGGAGGACATCTGTGCAGGAGAAGCGGCAACAAAGAAGGTCCTCCGAGATCTTAGGACAAGAGGAAATGGCCTCAAGTTGTGCAGGGGAGGTTTAGGATGGATATTAGGAGAAATTTTTACACTGACAGGGCTATCAAGCATTGGAACAGGCTGCCCAGGGAAGTGGTGGAATCACCATCCCTGGAGGTGTTTAAAAGACATGTAGACGTGGTGCTGGGGGACATGGTTTAGTGATGGTTTTTGTCAGAGTTAGGTTGACGGTTGGACTCGATGATCTGAAAGGTCCCTTCCAACCTAGGCAATTCTATGATTCTATGATCTTCATACCTGAAAACAGTGCACAAATGGCAAGTTAAACTGCAGCTGGAGGGGGAACTGAGAATCGTGATTTGAGGCTAAAGCAGCAAAAATGGAGAATGGGACTCCTAAGACCTCTGGGAGTCTGGTCCATGCTCTCACCTACTGCAGGAGAGAGCAGACAGGAGTGGAGAGACATCTTTCCTCTACATGATGGCATAAAGTGTTTAAATTGTCAAGTCTTGGGGAACATTTCCCAACACAGCAAGCAAAAGGTCACTCTTTCCTTATAGCACAGAAAAGATCTTAAGGATCAAGACCTCAAAGAAAGATTTGGTCTAAGGATCTGAGCTGAACTAAGGACTGAAAGCCTGGCCCCAACTCCCCCCAGCTCCCAGGAAAATTACTTTGCATTGCTACACACACTGTTTTATTTGGACTCATTCTCATCTCTGCGAGAATATTCTCCTCCCACCCCAAGTTATTAAAGCAAAATAATTTCAAAGTAATACATGGAATCAAAAATTAATCCCATGCTGAGTGGTATTATGATTGCTGGAGCAAGCAGTAATTCCTGTCCAGCATCCCTGTCTACGTACAGATCAAAGGCAGCATCACGGTCAAACTCCTCCTGGGCTGAGAAAGGCGGCCCCACTGCTGCTGTTCCCAGCTGAGCAAAAAGGTTGAGCTCGCCCCGTTGGATCATCCTTGGATTTTACAGGAGCAGGGATGCAGATCGTCTTCATCGGCTGTAGGTTACTGTGGCGTTGGACAAGAACCATGAGGGTGACGGGGGACAGACAGGAGAAGCAGAAACTCCAGCTGGGGTGAGCAAGGCTTCAGCATACGGCTTCCCACAGGAGCATTGCCAACGCTGTTTTTCTGGCTCCCTCTATTTCTCGGAGCTGCAAAGCAACGAACGTGAAGCCCGAGGTTGTGCTCAGAACAGCTGATCATTGGAGACCACATGGAGCCAAGTCTCCAGGCGGGCCGACATGTGAAGAACACCATCAGAGGGGGAGGTTTTCCGCCAGCGCAGCTTTGTTCTACATCTTGCAAATCGCAAATTGTGGGAGGCCGCTTGGCATCTCTCTGAGGGCAGCAGCGAGTCTGGCTCAGTCCAGTTCGTTAGGACTGATCTTATCAGCAGCTCCTCAAGAAACAGACTCCCAAATGTCAGAGGAAGCCTTGGGCTCAATGATCCGGAGTATGTTCTTGGGGCCGCTGGTTTCCTGCCCTGATTTCAGCAGGCTCTGAGTGGGCAGGTGAAGGTGCTCTGCTGCTGGTCCCATCCAGAAAAACACTATGAAAGTTGATGACTTTTGCTCCTTGTAGGCCTGCAAGCATGAAGCAGAGCTATCAAGTCACATATACCAGCTTCTTCACTTCCCAATATCCCCCGCATGAGTGACACTGCTTTGCTTTTAGCACGAACAGCAGGGACAGAGCTGACACTTCACTGAAGGTTGTGGCTGTGGGACTGACCCACCTCATTAAAGAGGGTTGATGTCCAGGGCCCCTCCTTGCTGTCAATGTGACCCTGCAGAGGATTCATCTGAACTGTTGCAAAAAACATCTGTATTTCTGCATCACCCTCGGTATGCCGGATGGGAAATCAAGGCCATGTGCCTTCAAAGATGCAACCAAGCCAAAACTGATAACCTATCACAGAAGAACATTTGGATTGACAGACCCAACAGCAGTTGTGACAGGGCTTCATAGTCTCCTTTCAAATGTGACCACGCAAAGTCCCATTCCAAACCACCCTGACAACAGACGCACCTTGGCTGAATGTGGGGAAAAGTGCATTAATACGAAATTTGGGGCTGCAGCCAAGAGGTCTAGATGAGCTCCACGCAGAGGGCCAGTGCAATCCCACAGGAGACCCCTGGCCATGATGCCTGGAGTTTTCTTTACCCGTGGGGAAATAATATTCCCAGCACGATGGGGCTGACGCAGAGCACCGGGTAACAGCAACACATGGAGGGAACAGGCGAAGGTGCAGGGGCAAGACCACCTTTTGGGATGCACAGCTGGAGATGGGGCTGGTGGAAATGCATCTGGTTTCCCTCTGTGACTCCATGAGCCAGGGCACCTTCTAGGTGGACACCTCACTTTTAGCTGGTGAAAAATGGTAAATTTTACTGCTTGCAGGTAACGTCTGGTGCCGCTGGTGCCTGAGGAGTTGTGGTGGGCTGACGGTGTCCCACCAGTGCTGCTGAGCCATGGCCAGGAGGTGACTTTTATCCAAGTGCCTGTTCCTCATTACACGTTACCCAAAGCTCCTCTAGATGACTGGTACGCGCTGGTGATACACTCTCACTCCCACAGGGCAGCAACGGCGACGAGGTGAGAATGGCACCCTGTGAGCCCCTGTCTGGCTTAAGCCTTCAGATGTAGCAGAGTTGCTCTTTCAGTCACTTTTTCAGCTCCTGTAAATGGTCACGGACAAGGAGTTTCCCAGTCGAGTTACACGTCATGTGGGAGGGGAAACGTTTCTTTTTTTTTTATTTGTTTTAAATCTGCTTAAGCTTAAGCTTCGTTTGGAGCTGCCAGGTCTTTACAGTGGAGGGAGGAGATGGTGAGCGCCTGCCCCACATTGCTGTAGAAGAGGCCAGACCTTGCCTCCGTACACCCAGCGCGACCAGCCCAGAGATGGCCTGTCCCACCCGGCTACGGGCACCACCAGCAGATGTCACGGGTGAACCAGGGGGTCACTTTCTGCCTCGGTTTCAAGTTTACAGGATATTATTTTTTGTGTGTCCGAGGAGACGTAAGAGCATCTCAGTGCAAGGCGGTTTGAGACGTTAAATCTGCTTGTGAACATAATCACAAGTGACCTGGGCTGGAATTGCCTGATTTTAATTTTTTTTTTTTTTTCCACAGCTAATAGACAATGAGCAAAATGACATTTCTGGGTTGTTCAGAACTTTTTTTACGTGTGTATCAAAATGGTGCAAGCAGCAGTTTCAATGTGGGACTCTCTCACACCAGGTCTTCACCCCAGCCCAATCTGCCCCTTCTTTTAAGCTTTTACTGCCTGCAATGGGAAAGCAGGTCTTCACCCTTCAGAATAATAGGAAAACATAGAAAAAAAGCCTTGCTTTGGTCCCTGACCCTGTGTGATCAGGTCTTCTGTAACCTTCAAGCAGTCCTGGGAACAGTCCCGTCAGCTCCTGCTCCGACAGCCTCGGCAGCGTTTTTTACGTCTCCGTTGTGGCAGCTGAGGGGAAAAAACATCGATTGGATTCCACCGGCATGAGAAGATTAATCATCCGCCTGGATTTCCAACCAGCCTCTTCCACCCTGGCTAAAGCCTTGGCATTAATATTTAAAATTCTTCTGACCTCCCTCTGTTTTAATTAGCAAGCGGAAAACTCCCTGGCCTGCGCCAGGAAAAAAGTCCTTAAGATCAAAGTGGGATCTAATTCACGTTTCTGTTTGCCACGTTCCAAGGAGCCTGTTGGTAAAATGAGTCTCGCATTTGATAGAGATGGAAGGACATAATCCACCAGCTGCGAAAGGTGGGTGTTGTGTCCTGAGTGAAGCCACCCCATTTCAAGGTGGCCAAAGGCAAGGGCGAGCGCTGGGTGATTTTGCCAGTACATCCACAACGGCAATTTTAGGCTCCTTATGGGGGAAAAAATATCCTTGCCTCAAATATTACTGGACATGTACCTACAGGATGAATAAAACATTGAGGATCTTCTAGTAAATAAAAAGAAAACCCATGAAACTGTGTAGCCCAAGGGAAAGGGACAAATTCTTCTGTTGTGTCCTCAAAGGAGTGGGAGAAAACATATTTCTTTTGTAAAAGGAGGCGACTTGTGGAAGTGAGACCTGTCCCCAAATTGAGTCACCCGCAAGTACCTCCCAGGGCTGGACTCACCCAGGCGCAGAACAAGGGCTGAAGTGAGGGAGCTGCCGGGCTCCTTGGTGCAGAGCTCACTGCTTAGAAACACGAATCTGGAAACGGAAACTTCTAGACCGGGATTAAGGCACAAAGCCATGGCCACCAAAATGACTTCACTGGCCCCAGCTCCATTTTACCGCCTACCGCCCGCTCTCTGGTCCTCTGCTTCTTCTGTATCATGGCAAGGATTCATAACCCTGGTGCCGATGATTCATAACCATGAGCCTGGGACGCGCCTCTGCTCCGTGTTAAAAGTAGTTGTGGAAAAAACAGTCCTCAACAAAGTTCAGTTTAAGCATCACTGATTGTCTTGCTCTTTGTCTTTTTGTGCCTTGTCAGTGCAACCCACCCCAGGACCACTTCTCCAGAAATATTTTTGCTCTGGCAGAGTTGGAAGTTGAAGCATTTTCGCAGAAGCTGTCCTGAATTTTTAACTCGCCCAGCATAGAGCTGAGCTCAGCCCACAGCAGACCTCTCTGCCTGGGATGTCACCAAGCGTCTGGAAGGAACTCCTTCCCACGTCCTCAAACGCAAAAGCAGGGTGGCCTGGGCAAAAGGAAGGGAAACTCTCAAAGGAGAAGGGGAACAACCCAACAAGTTTTCTGAAAATTATTTTTGAGCCTTACTGACTGTTCTCAGAAATGTTCCATCTAAGATGGTTGGGGTAAAAGGGTCGCAGGTCTGCCATGAGAGGTGGGGGAAGCCACTAGGAGAACAGGCTGTCCATGTTATGGAAGGCATCTTGGTCTCATTGTGGTTGAGAAATGATGAGGAACATGGAGCTTCTTGACCAGACAACAGAAACCCCTACATTCTCAGAGCAGCCTTGCCAGGAGAGATGTCACCTGCAGAAGGCAGAGCTTCTGAAATTGTCCTGGAGACCCAGGTGTGAGACAATACAAGGAAGCTCAAGCTTTTTATCTTCGCCAGTGAAATCACTCCATCTACACTGAAGCAATTCTGGTATTTTCTCATCTTCCTCACGAACTGAGACAGCTTTATCTATAAAAACTAAAAATGTGCCATTGTAGGCACTCTTTGCTTTCATTATTAGCTCTCTGAAAGATCAAAATTTCTATATGCCTTCATGTGCTCCTTGACGGAATTATCTCCCACACATGAACCCAACAAATCTGCACTAATCACAGCCATGTGCTAAATTTAAATGATTCTGGAAAAAAATAAAAGTGCTTTCCTTTAGTGGATCTCGGTGGCAGATGTCAACACTTCATCATCACCACCACCGAAGAGTGGGAATAAGCGATGAACGTTTGCAACAGGAGCAATCTCATATGACCTGAAAATCAGCTGAAAGACAGCAGGCAAAGTATATTAACAAGTGTCCATCATAAAAGAATGACCACAGCCTTCATTTTGGGATTTTGCACATGTATCTGAAGTCACGGCCAGAATGGAAGGGGAAAACTCTAGATGTGGACTGCTGAGTTCTGCTGCTCCTAACGCAGCTTGGCCAACCAAAACCCAAGGGTGGCAGCAGAAGTTGGGGTTCACGGGGGAACATCCCTGCTTGACTGCTCCCTCGGGCAGGAGCAGCGCTCCCCTGGATGCCCAGTGGAGCGGTGCTGGAGGAGAAGCAAGAGGAGGCACCCAAGGGATGGAGCTCGTAAGACGAGGGAGGACACTGGGCTGGGCAGGGGTGAGGGAGGGATGAAGAACCAAGAGGAACTGGGGCAAAAGGCTGGGATCTGGCACAGGGAGCATGGGGGTCTGGGTGCAAGATGGGGACATTACAGCCACGGAGAGCGCGAGACTCGCAGTAAAGGCAGCGTGGGAAGGGCAGTCGGGATGGGGATGGACGCCTCAGAAGAGCCCTGCACACAAACAACCTCAAGGAAAGGTGAAAACATTGCCTGCTACAGGCATATGTGCTCCTGACCCCTGGGAGCCACGGACGAGGCAGCATCCCTTGGTGCACGCTCCCGAGATGCCTGCGGGGAGCCGAGCACCGTCCTCCCGCGCAGCCTCCCTGGGGACACCCAAACCGCTCCCAAGGAGCTGCGGTATTTCAGACTGACCCACCACTTCCCACCACCTCCTGAGCCAGACTCCCCCTGGACTCCTCTTTGCAAAATCAACTTTTTTTGCAAGAAGTTCAACATGATCAAAGAAGACACCCGTCATATGATCAAAAAAAAAAAATAAAACCAGCCGTGGCACAAGGTGGTGGGAAACGCTGCCATTTCAGTCGCATGAGGCCCGACCGTCCGGCCACGTGGCGGGGAGAGCTGGGGGCGTGCAGCTTTGCGCTGCCTTCACAACTGCCTATGGGGCTTGCCCTGTTAAAAAAAAATATAATTAAATATTTAACATCAACCCATATCGCGTAATTACCCGTGGAAGCGCAGGGCTGCAGTTGCCAGCTGCACTGCTTTGGCGTTACCGCTCCGCTTAATGCTGCGTTAGGACTTCAGTTTGTAACAAATACCTACAATTTAAACGCTCAGTCACATTCCCGGCGTTCCTTCTCCACAGGCATTACTTCACTTCGGACTGCAGATGGCTTCTTAACAACAACATCCACAAAAAGTCACTTTTTCAAGCAGCAACTGTTTATTATTGGGAAAAACATTAGGACTTTATTTTTTTTTTCCTCTTACATATACTTGATTTGAATAAAAATAATTTAAAACTTTTAAATTTCTTTTTATATTACATGAAAATAACTCGAAACAAGGACTGTGGATTTCGGAAGCGAGAGAACATAGACGAAACTGTTGTTTAGCTGCTGAGATGTAGAACTTGGATTATTTTCAATGCAAATAGAGAAATAATCACAATTGTCATTCCAGTGAAGAAAATTAATCCATCTATAAAATATCTTGAAGTTTGAGAACGGTATATAGTTACACTAGAAAGTATTCATAATATAATGTGTGAGTTCTAACATATTACCTAAAATATATAACTTCTCAGACTTTACAAGGTCAAATATTTTAGACCATATTCCAGTGGAAAAACACTACAAACCCATTACGATCCTTTTAAAGTTCTCGTTGAATTAACTTTTATTTCCTTTTGAGGAATTTTAATATAACATTTCAAGCAATAAAATATTGCATACAAAGTGGCTTGCAGAACTTCCTTCACACCAACTGGGACAACGGCTGTTTTCACGGATGAAGCACCTTTAATAACAGCGACAAAGCGCCACTGTCACAGTAGCTGATGAAGAAGCAGATTTTGTGCACAGGCTGGTACGATTTTCATGACATTTCTGTAAATCTGATAAAAATTACCGTATATTCAGTAACGAGAAACTAAACTAACAGGTATCAAAATACGCTTAAGGCCGGGGTAGGATTACAGTGTTACAAAACAAAGATTCTATTAATTAATCCAATTCATATCATCTGACACAGACTTCCAATAAAACACTGATTTCTTCTTTTTTCTTTTTAAAATGCAAGCAACCTACTGCAATTTCCATTCCCTGGCTTACCTCGGCTCTTTTCAGTTGAAGGTGAATATAGTTCATCTTTTCATGAAGTTCCAGGGTAACGAACACCATTCAGCACCACCTGAATGGGTTCTAACAAAAAATAAAGACCCCCAAAAGCAACAAAAAAAGCAATTAGCGTGTCAAGGTCTCACTTTAGAAGACAAACTATTATCTGCAGAAATACGCAGGGTAAAAATGAGATGGAATTTGCGTAGGTAGTTATTTGCGTGTAGTACCATATTAAATTTAATGTAACTGTCCCAGTCGTGGCTGTCTGATGGACCGACGGAAAAACCACTCTTCACCCAGTAAAGGAAAAAATACTATTAATACGATCGTCAAAACTGTTCTCTTGTAACAGTCTAAACCTCAGGGGTCAGTTCTCTTTTAAGAAAAGCTTAAAACGCTGGCTGCCGTTGCAGCTTGACAAACAACTCCATGCCGTCTACCGCGACAATGTCAAGCCCTTTAAAAATAAACATTTAATGTCAGTGTATTTTGGGGGGGGAATTTTTTATTGTTGTTTTGTTCTTGGCTTTTTTTATTTTTGTAACTGCCTGCTGTTTCCAGCACCATCTCAGAGGCTGGAACGTTTCATTCCTTCCTCTGCCGGTTTTGTCATTTTCCACTTGGCAGATCCCGACCACCACACCCCGCGGCTCGCCACGGCCACCGGTCCCCACGCCGCATCGCCCTTGTCTGTTATCCCTATTGGCAGGGGGACTGACGGCCCTGCAAAGTGATTTCTGAATTAATATGCACTTGCTTTTCCTAAGGAACGCCTTATTTTGTGACCCTAACTCTAAAAACACCGTAATTTTAAATAATGAGTGGGTGGTGGCTCTTTGGAGACAAATCAGTGACGCAGTTTAGAAAGCCAAGGAGGCACTTTTCACCCGACTGCAATAGTTTTAAGATCAGGTAAAATTTTGGACCTAAACTATGCCGTTTTGTCTTCCTTTGTAAATTAAGAATTACTTTTAGTTTTACCAAGAAATATTCTACCGGTATGAGCTACAGAATTTTTGAAAATATTATGCATATTTATACTTACTTCTCTTCTCTAAATATATTACTCATTTGTTTAATTCATTCAGGAATCTACCATACTGCCAACCAACTACAGTAATCCAGAAACATTTTCTGTGTACAGAAGGGGCTTAATCACTAAGCCACACCTTCCTGCAAAAGCTTCAGTATTTTTGATTGGTAAAAAGCATTTCTCATTGAAATAATACTGAAGTGGGGCCCAAGCCCTCCTCCATATATACGACTGTTAAAGTTAATTAACTTTTCAGGACAAAACGCGGATCACGTTCAATGACAAGGTATACGTTGTTCTCAAGACAGCTCCAGCGGTAGCTCTGGTGGCACAACAGTGTATCTTGGGTCGAGCTTAGGTGTGAAATCCTTGAAGTTCTTAGATGCTTCAGTACCAAATACATCTAAAACTTTCCTGTTCATGAGGGCAAACCTGAAAAAGAACAGAGCGAACAGATTACTAGCCTCGTTTTGAAAAACTAAAATCATTCAAATTTATTTATAAATTATTTATTAATGTAATTTACCTATAAAATTATTAAAATTATTTGACTTCCTGAAAGACTGCCCAAATCTTTGAAATACAGGCTTCAGCCTGCATTGCTTAGAGATTGCACTTTTTTCATTGTAAGGACACGGAGCTGCTGGAGCGGGTCCAGCGGAGGCCACGAAGATGCTGGGAGGGCTGGAGCCCCTCTGCTGTGGGGACAGGCTGAGAGAGCTGGGGGGGTTCAGCCTGGAGAAAAGAAGGCTCCGGGGAGACCTTCCAGCCCCTTCCAGGCCCTAAAGGGGCTCCAGGAAAGCTGGGGAGGGGCTGTTTGCAAGGGCACGCAGCGACAGGACGAGGGGCAATGGTTTAAACTAGAGCAGGGCAGGGTTAGATCAGCCATGAGGAAGAAGTTCTTTACACTGAGGGTGGTGAGACACTGGCCCAGGTTGCCCAGAGAGTGGGTGGAGGCCCCATCCCTGGAGACATCCAAGGCCAGGCTGGATGAGGCTCTGAGCAACCTGATCGAATTAAAGATGTCCCTGCTGACTGCAGGGGGTTGGACTAGATGGCCTTTAGAGGTCCCTTCCAGCCCAACACATTCTATGATTCCATGATTCTATGATCTTGGGCAATAGAGATTTAAAAAAAAATACATTTGACAAATCTGATCCACAGTGCTTTGTGTGGATACACTTTATATAGCACAACTTACGGAAAAGGGGAGAGGGTCCCCTTCTGCTTTTAACTTCACAAAAAACAGTCAAAACAAAATCCACTACTCCTCTTTCTCACCCCAGCCCCGCAAACACTGGCCACGCCTGCCCAAGTCTGAATAACAATTTTACGGGTGTTACAATCTATTTCCATCTGTTTAGTCTTCAAAATCGTTGAGTGAAAGCCCTGTGAAACATCGCTCTATGAAGAGAGTGTCGAAATTACTATCACGGAGATTTACTTCAGGTAAAACAAATGAGCAGAATAGAATTTCTTCTCCCTCCTCTCTCAACTGCAGCAATTTTAGGATTAGCCCAGGAGGGAAAAATGCAGCCAAAACTGGACATCTGCACTGACATCATCCCCCGTATCACGTTTGTCCTGCCTCTGAGGCTGCCTGCAGACTGCCTCCGGGCATCCCCCGGAAAGCTTCCCACTACAGCCAGCAATGCATCCAGGCACCTCACGCCCAGCTCGGAGTGTTCTGTGCCACGGGGAGCGGAGGCTCAACGCGCTCCAGGGACCGGCCTCGGATTTCACTTCTATTTTTATAGTCTGGAGAACTCACTGTCACGGCAAACATCACCTTTTATAATCCCAACCATAAACTCATCTCCATCAAGATTTGGATGCCTCGTTTCTGCCACATACTACATCAGTGTAATAGTGGACTCTTCACTAAATTGTATTTTTAAAAATCAGTGCCAGCAAAATCTATGCTAAAAGGTAAGCATTTTAGATCCCCACGGCAAATAAGAGAAAAAATACTCAGTAAGATGTTAGAGTGCAATTTTATGGTTATAATCAGTGAAAACTTTTCATCAGTTTTCCAGGAAAAAAAATAAATCCTTTCCTAATTGAAACAGATGTCCTATAAAAAAAATACTAAATCTTCAAAGTATTCTTAGGAAATACTCTGACATTTCTAGTAATGCTTTTAAACATGCAGTAATACCACGTCAATCACTGTACACACTAAGTCAATTCTTCAACCTATACAGTTGTTTACCCGATTCTTCATATTCTACTGAAATCTGAAAGCATTCCACCTTCCAAGCGTACAAAAGATAAAAAAACCCTTCAAGTAAAACACTCATCTGCTAAATAGTCTGAACTAGAGTAAGTCTTTGCTCCTGTCATTACACTAAACCTAGCGATGTCGCTTCAGCGGCCAGGAACTGCAAGTGGACGGGAAACCGTTTGCAAAGCAAAGTAAATACTCGGGAAATCAGCCCCTGGGTACTCTCCTGGCTCTGCTGTTGACAGCGAGTGACACAGAAGGCTGACTGTGATCGATGGTGCGCTTAGGCAAGCCGTAACATACCCCCGATGACATACCTGCCCTTCGTTAGTCGTAGAAGAAATTTCCAGTACGAAGGTCTGAGGTTCTGCACTTCCATGACAGCCTGCAAGGAGAGGATTCCGTCAGAGCCAGCCGACAGCGTCAGGCAAAAGCTTCGTCTGCTGCATTACACTGACAAAACCAGGGAAAGGACAGCTACGGAAATATATATGTTTATATATTTTTTTTTAATTTTGTAAAAATCATCTCGTGATCCACGGACCGAAAGCAGCTGCGATCATTGGCAACGTCCAGCGCAGCCAGTAGACAAACCGCTCACAGCCGAATGCGATGCTCTACGTGGCCACCACCAGCACAGGCTGGTATGCCCAGAAGGCAATCGTTCCAAAGTGGCGGTAATTAACTTAGATCTCATTGCAGAGAAAGCAACAATAATCCTTATTATTCCTACGTACAGGATTTTGCACTTGTGGATGTCAAATTTACCTGCTATTTTATCCCCCACTCACTCTGCACTTTGTGATCTACTAGTTCTTGTAGTCATCTTTATATTTCACATTATATATCCTAAATAACGTTACAGAACCAAAATCCTTGTCTTCTCTCTATTCCATTACTTTCCCAGGTCACTTACGAACACAGCGAGTAACAAACAGCTCAGCACAAGATGCCTTTTCTAATTTCCCTCTCCTTCCTCCCTCCTAAACCAAGAAATGTATTTCTAGTCTTGGCTCCCTTTTCCAATTAGTTATTCAGCAATGAAAAAAACCTCTCCTCTTCTCTCAGATGAACTTCATTTCTGTTAGCTTCACATAATGGTCCTTGCCAATAGTGTTTTTGAGATCTCAACGCTGCAGACCTTCAGGTGCCTCACAAGGAATAAAATATCAGTTTGCTTTGATCCTGGAATGAGAGATATTCCCAAATATACGGGAGCAAGGAGGAGTGGCACTGCTCTGCTAAGCACAAGACAGCAGAAGACTGCTTTAATATTCTCTTTAATGAGGGGTACAAAAATTACGTATAGTTATGGAGATGCAGAAAACCCAGTGGGATGTTTCAGCAGCAGGTCTGGAAACGGAGAGATGCAGTAGAACCGTAATTTGGGTGCCACTGAAAAGGAGTTTTTCTAGCTGACGCAGCTGATAAAAGGAGTGGGGGAGAAAGCACGTAATTAACTTGGGAAGTGCAAAAGACGATAACCGCAGCTTGTTTTGAATGTAAAACTTCAGGTTTCCTTGCCAATTTTTGCAGATTTTTTTTCAAATAGGCAACTTTAATTCAAGTTAGCTGAAAGTGAAAAATTCCAGTTGATTAAAAAACCCCATAAAATATTGCAATATATTGTTTGTCTCCTTGAGAAACTGTCCTTTCATATGCTTATGAAAGTCCATACGCTTATGTTCATCTTCTGAGTCAACGCATTTTAAGATCTTTTCCAAAGAATTCATTGCCTTGTATAATTCTTTCTATGTAACATTTGTATAATTGCTTTCTATGATTCTACGACTCAGCTATAAGCACATGAGAAACGTGAGTCCCAGAAATGATCCTCCCCCAGTGACCCCACGGCATCCTGCTGGAGTCACCGCAGCACACCATCTTTCCTGCATCGCCGTGCGCCTCGCTTCATTCGACGTGTGACTTAAACTGACAGAACTTCATATTCTGCCAGAAGACAACACACTTACGGCCTGAAAGCATATCGATGTCGAAATGGCATAGATGATGCTGTCGGCATGAGGGAAATAGGGAACCTTCCCTGCTTCAATGCCTTTGAAGTATATCGTCTACAAGAATAAACGAAAAATGCTGAATGAAACAAAGTAAAGTAAAAGTAGCTTTTTTTTTACTTTTTACTTATTTTACCTTTTCCGAAAACCATGTCGGCATTACTCACCTACCCACGTACATTTGTGTTTATGTCCACAAATGCGACACTGATTGAGCTAGCTTACAGAAGTCACCCCAGCTCAAGAGAGTAAGAGGCTAGAAACGCAGGGAACAGGACTTAGCAACAGCTCGGGTGATAAAAGGGTAGTACAGATCTTAAAGATAAAAATGGGAAAGTTTGCTATGGTAAATTCTTCATTTTAAAAAAGCAAAAGAACAATGCAATAACCACTCCAACAAAGTGAATATTCACTGCTCTTAAACAGCTTGAAATCACATACTTTTCTTTCTGAGAAAACATGTAAAGTTTATTTTCCTGAGCACAGCTTGACCTTCCAAAGCAGCACACGCCTCTTTGGTCAGTTACCCTTGGCTTGCGTAAGATGATAAAAGTAGTTTAAAAAGGCGGGGGGCGGGGGGGAAAGACAGAAAGACAGAACACACAGCACTTTTCGTATTTCCCTGCAGCCACAACGTCTCAAAGTCCAGAGAAAACCACCAGCAACACAAGATAATATTGGTTTTTTTACAACTGGTGCTCTAAAAGTTCAATATGGGTAACTCCGAGTTGCTTTTATATAACCAGTATGGGAATGGGAACTACCTGCAGAGCTTGATCCAGGATTACAAGGAGCAAGAATAAACAGAGTATGTCTTCCCTTTTTATGTTTAATTTTATGCTTGGAAAAAAAAAAAAGTTCCTTCTTTTTATATTGTTTGAAATGAATTCTGCTCTGGTAATGGAGGTGGGTAAATATCACCAGGGAAGGAGGCCCTGGAGGTCCGCAGGACAAAGCTTTGTGATGTGGGGATGATGCATAATAAGAGAACGCCCTCAACTTACTCCAGTGCTGCTGTTGGGGAAATAACCATGACTAAGTCCCAATTTTATGGAAAAATCACAGTAAGAAACCAAAAGCTGGTTAGCAAAGCATAATCAACGTAACCAAACTCTACAAACTTTCTTTTTTTTTCCTGGGCTCCTAATTTTAACAAGTTCAGAGAAATAATTCAAGCCTGAAAAACAGTAATTAGAACAAAGTTCGTTGCAAAGCTGGGAATTCAATCAGTTGAAGCACACTGACAAACAACTCCGGCTATAGACTAAAACCTACGCTATTTTGAGTTATCTTGGATTGTTGAATGCCAAAATTAGGGAACAAAGGCAGGAAGTTAAGCTGTAGCTTTTGGCAATAAATCTGCAATTAAGGACTAGTTTTGATTTATGCTTCTGGCAGAACAGACATTCTTGGAACTTTCAGATTTAAAAAAATCTGCAAAAGCTACACAGCAAAAGGGCTATCAGGAGATTAAAAAAATTCATGGAGAATACACATAGAGACCAGTGGATAAAGGACTTTTAAAATGAGTCACAGAAAGGAAAATAAGAAAGAAATGAGACCGCAGAGCGGCACTGCCTCGTGGCACACATCCACGGAAACACGCCACTGCCACACAACTTTGCATTATACTGGAATTGTCTGACAAAGCCTGTGAAGTTCATTTTATTTTTCTGCCTTGAAAAATCAGATGAAATAAAGAACTCTGTTTCGAGGGTAAAGCCTTACCTCTACTAATTTGGACACCAGATACATGGAGATGGTGGTACTTTTGTAAAACATCATAGAAATTCCTGCTAGACACCCTGTAACAGGTAGAAAACAAAAGTCTTGTTAAGATGGTGATTTATTTGTGCTGTTGCAGTACGTCAGCTCGACAGATGCTGCACAACGTTATGCCTTCTGCTGCTACAACAAAGTTCAGTGATGTTCCTGTCCTGCCCATCAAAATACGGTTTACGTCATTAAAAAAAAAAGAAGAGAATTTTGAAACCCTGAAGGAAATCACCTCAGGATCACAGTGTCAAATTTCCTCTCTCGTCCCACAAAGAAGAGAGGCCTCTGAGGTTCCAGTACGTGCTCGGCGCACGAACAGCAGGGCAGGGCCTGCAACGCTACACAAACTTCATGGCAAGAGGGTCCCTCTTCGGGTCCAGTGGAGCCCGTCCTTTCAAACACGTCACGTACGGAAGAGACCGCGTTTGAACCTCCCACCTCTACAGATGGGAAATAAAAGACAAGTTTACACTTGTGCAGACAATAATATATTGTTCTTGAAGGTGACCATTAAAAACACACCATTTGACTGAATTTGCATTGCAATTTTAATTGCAACTCTTCCAGAGAATCATAGAATTTACTAGGTTGGAAGGGACCCTTCAGAGCATCGACTCCAACTATTAACCTAACTCTGACAAACCCACCACTAAACCATGTCCCCCAGCACCACATCTACATGTCCTCTGAATATCTCCAGGGATGGCGACTCCACCACTTCCCTGGGCAGCCTGGTCCAATGTTTGATAACCCCTTCTGCGTAGAAATTTTTCCTAATATCTAATCTAAACCCCACCTGGTGCAACTTGAGGCCGTTTCCTCTTGTCCCATCACCTGTTCCTTGGGAGAAGAGCCCGACCCCCCCTGGCTACCCCCTCCTTTCAGGAGCTGTAGAGACCGAGAAGGTCTCCCCTCAGCCTCCTCTTCTCCAGGCTGAACACCCCCAGCTCCCTCAGCCGCTCCTCACAAGGAGCTTTATTTGAAGCTACTTGAGACACCACTGTCACTTTGACACAACCTTGACGAACGCAGCCCTATTCTCCTCACGGAAATCTGAAAAGGCAACAGGAGGACAAACAAAAGAAACATTTGCAGAGTCCCAACAGGAGCCATATAAACTTCTTGCCATGGACTCACCAGCTACAAGGGCGTGAAGCTCATCATCGAGGTTTCGTACCCAACGCAGGAAGCAACTAGTACCCTGTAGGTGAACGGAGAGGAGGATTAGCCTAGTAATTTCTCTTTCAGAACACACAGACTGGGGATATTCCTCTGTAACTACTAATACAGCACACAGTACCAATAAAGAGTGCAGCGTGATAAAACCTATAATCCCCAGTACCTGAAACACTTCAGTGTTTTAATTAAGAGTTGACTGATACTGTTTCTTTCAAAATCAGAGCACAGACCAATCTAATTTGAATACCAATCTAATTCCAAAGCTAATCTTGAATTTGTATCATCTTCATTTGCTGTAGCTGTATCGACTCTTTCCCGTGAGAAAGTCTGTTTTCAACTCCGTATCAAACACCTCGAGATTTTTCCATACATCCAATAAATTCTGGAACCAGGAAAACACATTAATCTAAAAAGTTAGAACTGCATATGATTAAAAGACGTAGTGAAATGCGTAATAACCAGTTTGTTGACACAGACAACAATGCACAGCTGTTCAGGCCAAAATGGGTGTAAGTAATTGTGGCGTAGGCTGCATTAAAATATATTTCATTTGGATGGCTGCAGGTTACCGAACGATCCAGACTGTTCCACATCTGCCACATCCTCTGCGCTGTTTTTTCAACTGTTTTGGAAATCCATACTTTGTCTCCAAATTTTATCCCTGGTAAATTTCTGTTTGCTTCTAAACGGTTTGAGATCTGCTTAGTAAGGCCCAATCCAGTGCTGACGGCACTGAGACAAGGTGACAATTCAGCGTGACAGCCTGCTGATGTCTGCTTTGAGATATGCGTAGATGGACAGATTAGATGGCTCTTAATCCACGTAATGTGTGCTCTTCATGAAATCGAAGGATAATTCACGTTACAAGGGACCTCTGGAGATCATCTGGTTGAACCTCCAGCCTGAAGCAGGTCTAATTAGAGCAGGTTGCTCAGGAACTCGTTCAGTGGAGTTCTGAGCATCTCCATGGATGGACGCTACACAGCCTCGCTGGGCAACCTGTTCCAATTTTTGCACACCCTCTCCTGAGAACATATGTCCTTATATCTCTTCGGAATCTCCTGTATTTCAGCTTGTACCCACCTATCACCACACCTCCAAGAGGTGCAGGTAGCAATAAAATCTCCCCTGAGCCTTTTTTCTCCAGCTTAAAACCCAGTTCTCCCAGCTCCTCCTCGACCATCGTATGACCCAGTCCTGAAATCATCTTGCTGGCCCTCAGCTGAACACACTCTTGAAAAAGACATTAAAGTTAAAAAAAATAAATTAAGTAATACCTATGTCCAAAAATGGACGCAGATGTGGTCTCACTGGCTATTTCATAGTGCATATTTTAAATAAATAAATTCCTTGCAAAGTCATTGATACGTTGCAATTATCTCAGTCAATTTCACTACTCAAACTTGTAAACTTATTTAAAAAATGACACCAGGCTACAACGGCCATCCTATTTTCTGCAAAACCACGTTTGCTGACATTAATTAAGAGTAAGGGCAACACAAAAAATTAATAGTATACAGCCACTACAACCCTACAAGGGCATTTCAGATGGCTTTTAGGGACAAGATGGACCTTTTTTTTAAAGCAGTCCATAATGCAATTCCTTTGGGTTCAAAATGCATCAAGCCTTTCATTTTTTTCGGCTGTGATCTAATCTTCTGGAGTGCCTGGGCTCTTTGCTGCCCTACGTGCTTATTTCAAACTGGAAGAAAAATATAGCACAACCCAAATCTATGTAAGTTATGGAACGCAAACAATAACAGAAAGCACATACTTAATAAACTCTAAATGTCCGAGTAGGTCACTCTCCTAAAATGAATATCTACAGCACTAAGTTATAGTTTGCAATCGGAGCTTTTAAAAGAAATCAAAATCATTTCAGCTTTTGCAATCTAAACACCCTTTTCTCTAAAGGCTCCTTTCTTAAAAAGTTTGAGCAAAAATTTAATTTTCAAATAAACTCTGAACAACCCATCTGCACTTTGCCATTACGAATTTGAAACTCTGTAAGCTTAAAATTCTTGTGTCTCGATCTGACTGCAAGTCGAGTGAAATGAGGTTTTCCTTACAAATAGCACTTGTTGTTTTAATTTTTAGTAAGTAATGTTTACCCTGAATAACACAGAATTATCTTAACTTTGCACAACAAGTCAAGTTGAAAAATTACACGTGTGATTGAGAACATGAAAGTGCAAAAGCCACTTCAGCACTGCACTATGCCGTATATTCTCCCTTTGGGTGTGTGCTCGGTCGCATTCTCTTCTGGCATAAATAAACATAATTCCATTAACTCCAACAATGCTGTACGAACGTGCATCAGTTCACAATCTGTCATCTTATAACGGTGTAGACGGGTGATTTCCAAGCGGTAAGTGCAATATCTCCACGGCTGCACATGATATATGTTCTGCAATCTCCTGCTCTTTAGCATCAAGCAAGAATTCCAGATACTTGAGCCAAAAAAAATCTGCAAATGGCTTCTCTCTGGCAACGCTGCCGCTACCGCAGCCACTACTTGCGTCTGCACTAAAATGTTTTTGTGTAACAGCGAGTCCCTTTGAAATCCGCATTCACGTTCTCTGAAGTACCTATCTCCTGATCTTGATACCATGCTGCAAAATCCATCTGGTTTATTCCGAAACGATAGAAAAACCACACAGAACGGACGACTAGCTTTCCATTTACGATTTGATTACTGCAATACTGCAGAATTTGTCAGTGACATGCTGTAGCAAATAGTATCGGTAATATTAAGCGGGTAGACATTTTAGCTCTTTGTGATATTCTGAAAAGTGAAATAAAAACCATGGCATTTGTCATTAGAAGCTTACTTTGTATATACTGACGAAAGACCCCAGGAAGGCTCCAAGTTGGAAATTTTCCTTGTTGTAGAAGAGGGAAAGTATCCGGGATGGGTCTGTAAACAGATGCCGGAAGGTGGATGGAATCCGAAGGCAACACTGGATTAGGTAACCAATGCTAAACATCCTAATGAAGCCCTAGAGAAAAGAAAGAAATATTTTCATGGCAAGAAACCACCAATTCAGGATAAGGAAAAGCAAAGACGTCTACAGAAGTACTTATTCTTTTACATCAAGCAGTTTAAAACCCACTCTGCTGCTACTACGTAAAATGCATCCCCATCTTCAAACTCAAGACCAGTTTGGTTTTTTTCCTTGATGCCCCTATAAAACAGCAAAGGCAATAAAATCATAGACAATTTACTCTCCTTTAATTTCTATGAATATCTGAAAGGCCTCAATGGGCAAACTCGATTTCTCTTCTGCTCCAAAATTCTGTTCTTTGAAATAATCCCCATGACTTCATTTCCAGGTTGCTGACCGGCTTTTAACCGCAAGTGGGCATATAGAGGAAAGTAATGCAGCGGAAAAAAAAGAGCACTTCTACCCTCAAATGTCTGGAGAAAGCACTAAAGGAGGAAAAAGTCCACAAAAAATACATTTCAGAAAGTGTGAGAATTAGAAATTGACCCTGGCGGCTTGGCAAGTGCTCGCATACTTTCCCACAACCAAACTGGAGCGACTCTGCAGCAAGAGAAAGGGCGAAACTGGGAGGGAGGTTACGCACAGAGCTACTGAGAAAGGATAACACGGGTTCCACTGATCTTTTTTCTGACTACTCCACCTTGGATACAGATCTGCTTTTTTAAACCATGTCACAAAACCACACTGCCTTTTTCTTTCCAAATTCTTCTCCACAGTTTCTTACAACTGCTTCCACAGCTTCCTATCATTATTCTTACCCTATGGCTGAACTTCTCGCATCTTCCTGAGTAAAATCGATCCGTTTTTTGGTTGGAAGATGCCTTATCTGAACACTCTCTGTGCACTCACAGTTGGCAAATAAGGCAGGCACCCAACGCTCGTGACTTCTTTGGTTCATTTTTCGGAATATACTCAGGGACACCATGGCAACTCCAGTCACAGGGATAACTGGCAGAGGGTTTCACAGAATCATGGAACGGTTTGGGTCGGAAGGGACCTTTAGAAGTCATCTAGTCCAACCTCCCCTGCCATGGGCAGGGACATCTTCCACTAGATCAGGTTGCTCAGAGCCCCGTCCAGCCTGGCCTTAAATACTTCCAGGGATGGGGCTTCCACCACCTCTCTGGGCAACCTGGGCCAGTGTTTCACCACCCTTATTGTAATAAATTTCTTCCTCATATCTCTTCTAAATCTCCCCTCTTTTAGTTTAAAACCATTACTCCTTGTCCTATTGCAACAGGCCCTGCTAAAAAGTTTGACTGAGCGACCTTTCAAACTCAGAAAGTCAAAACATTTTTGCCTCCTACAGGACTTTATAATGCATCATAAATCTCATAAAATTTTATTGTCGTTAAACATCCAGCAATAAACTTTTCCTGAAGCAATTACTTTCCCTGCTACTCAAGAAGTGGTTCATGAGAATGAAGTAGAAGAAAATACGTTGTGTCATCCAATGATCCAGTAGCTACGAATGAAAAATCTCCACTTCTTCCTCTGCTACCCTAAAAGGTATGTAAATTCGACGTACTGAAGAGCTAACGACCCAGGGTTTTCTGATCGTGTAATGGAAATGCCTACTGAAGGGTATGTGTGGTAGGCAGAGATGGAAATGCACTGTGAATTTGCTGTAATTAAATGTCAAACTTCAGATGAGCACATAATTGCACCTAAAATGAAGAGGTACCCTAGTGTGAAGCACATAGCCCTCATCTTCCAAAAAAATGAGATGATTACGATACCAGGTACCATTATATAAAAAGAAAGTCATAAAATCAGCAGTTACGAACAAAGCCCAAGACAAGAGAACAAACAACATTACGGTACGTTTGACATTTTTACCCAGCTGTAGGAGAGGCTACTCTGACAGGGTGAGGAACACTGCATCAGGAAACACTTAAATTCCAACTGAAAACACTCAAGTATATCCATGATTTTATTTTTCTGAGTACCCTGCTTGGAAGCGCTGAACTGAAGGACTGAGGCTTAGTTCTGATGTGCATCAAACAGCAATAAGTAGTCACAAAATCTTCCTATTTAGCTTATTACATCAACCAGGTGAACCCATATCACACTTAAACGTGTTTTACAGAGTCATGGAAAGTATTACATCTTATAATCGACACACAATATTGTAACTTTTGTCTTCCATAAAAATACCTCAAATAATAACGGAGGTAGAAACAGCAGAGTACACGCAGGACACTGTAATAAACGTAAGTGAGCAAAGAAAACTCTGCTAAGAGCCATTTCTCTACAGAGACTTTGAGCTGGGACTCAGATCAGCCAGAAGAAGCAGCACAGTGAAACTACATATCCGCAAAACTCAACTTTTTTTTTTTCCTTTTGAGAAACAGATTTCTTAAAACGTAGTCTCTATTTCTTAAAATAATAGTCAAGATATTCACTATAACTCAAATTCAGCAAAGCACGTGCGTCCACACAAACAGAGTTCAGTAGCATACCGAAACTCAGTCAACCTCTTGCAATATATTAGCAATTAATTAGGATACTTAAAATAAATTAGTTAAGATATTTAAAATTTGTTCTGGGTACACAGTAGCCCATGTCCCTTGCAGAGACAGAACACAGGGACTACAATCATCAGAAAATAATCTCATATTCTTTTTGGTCATCCTAGTCATGTGATAAATTGTGAGGGTTGTCACCTGCAGCATCAGCAGAAAAAAAGGACAACGGGACTACTACTGTTGGCTAATGTCTCCTCAGTGTCATCAGCTGGAATCCAAAAGAGGAAAAACACTGTTTGACTGCTTCTGGTAGCTCTTTTCAGGCATTTACAAACCCAAAGCACTTTAAGTATTTAAAATGTTAAGGGAGGTCTACGAAATCAGGTGGTCTGTTCTTACCAAGCGTTGCATAAAAGCCATCATGGATCCCATCAACTGCCTACCGTGCATTTAAATGTGAAGATGGAGAAAAAGCGCATGCACTGACAATTAAAACGCAGATATGATAATGAGAAGACGTGATGTTCAAGGGTAAGGGAAAATACAGCACAGAGGGGACAACGGGGCAATAAGCAGCTCATCATCAGATTTGAAAGCTCCCTTACAGATAGGGAATGACAAAAACATGCTCAAATCACGTCAGCTGACAGCTACTGCTGCTCGACTCCAGGAACAGACACAGAGAGAACTGAAAATGCTTTAAGAATTTTGGGTCTTTAAAAATCCAAATACTTGGAAATAAAATTTTTCACTCATGTTTTAATTTTAAAAAAAAGTCACAGAAAAGGCAGGAAAGTCAAAGATCTGGCTGCCACTTCAGTGATATTTCCCTGATTCTGTTACTGCAGTCAAGAATAATTTATACTAAAACATTATACAGGACTGGTACAAGAATGGAGTACAGTTCAAATGCACAAAAGGTTTCTCTAAAGAGAGAACAACTTATGAAGATGTCTTTTGAAAACTTATTTTTAGTCAGGTGAAGACTTAGTTCAGTTCCCTCATCAGCTGTGTTTTCCTCTCCTCTCACCCCCTTTCAAGGGTTTCTAAAACGCAAACAAAACGATGCTGAGTAAATAACTGAAGAGGACAGAGGCTGATGAATATTCCTCCTTCCCCCCTCCCCGTTCTTGTCATCGTTAACACATCTCCCCACTCACCTGAGGAAGGACCGAGAGAGAAGTGTGGGGTTGGCCTACTGCAATTTGAGGCACTCACAGCCTGAAATCCGATTTGGGTCTCTCGACAAGACTGACGCCTATTTCTTGGGCACCCTTCTGTTTTCCAAGGCATTTCAAGCTCTTTATATTCCATAACGGTCTGATCACCTCTCTCTGTACCCATGAAGTCTCACGCACACAATCATTCTTCCAGCAGATTATGACAGTTTTCGATGGAGAAGAGGCATCAGTTCCATTATAAATGTTTTAACAGAAATCCTTACTTGTTTGTTCTAACCGCGTTTGTCAAATAATAGTTTTATGAGGGTACTTACAGATTTGAGTGCTGAGCATGCAGCACAGAACGCACAGGGATCTTGCGTGAGATTAATAAAAGTCTCAGAAAGCAAATCTAGACTAACAGTAGCTAAGAGCTAATTACTGTAAAATACGCGGAAGCAATGAAAGACAGCACTTGATGTAAAAGTGCAGCAGACCAAAGTTACAGCAAGGCACCCTACGAGATACTGCCATCAGCAGAGATCTGGAAGTGCGGCATTATCGACCCCTAAAATCACTTCTGCTTAAGCTTAATCTTTGTTTTGAATATAATGTTGACTGCACTCTTGGACGCTGAGTCTGAAGGCCAGGGAACGATACCGATGGGGAAAACACAGAGCACTCTGCAAATGAAGGCGGCGGGAACGTTTGCTCCCCAGAGGATGGTGACCAGACACGAGCACTCCGGAGATGGGAGACCAGGCGGGCTGGGAGGCAAACGGAAAGTGTGTGTCCCCACAGATGTTACGCCTTGAAGAAAAAAGCTCACGAATGAAACATTAAGTGGACTAAAATAGCGATGAGAGGCTGTAAAACTGTAATTTTGATCTGGGCTCTGTTAAATACGTGTCATACCCGCACCAGAAAAGCGACGTAACTGTCCTGAACTACTTGTGATTGCTCTACTGCGTATTCTCATCGGGATTCAGCAGAACGCTTACGCACCACCTCGAATCCTACCAGCTCCAGCACGACTCACACCCATGTTACACAGCGGCACGCTAATATATTCCAGTGTAAAAAGAGGGCTAATACAACACAAAATGAAGTTGTTAATAAACATACATGAATAAATGTTGTGTGAGATCTCTTCTGATGCTAAATTTAAGCATAGCTCTTCTGAGATAATATTAACTGTATACAAAATTTTAATTTAAAAAAGTTATTTTTGAAAGTAATATACATTAAAAGCATCTGCAGATACTCAAACCCATTTTCGCTGCTCCACATGTAAAAAATGGGTAAATTATTAACTGGTTGAGAACTTCTGGAGTCTTACCAACTCCTAAACCAGGCCTAGCAGGTGGTACCACCTGTGCCAGCCCGACGCCAGCCAAAACAAATCTCCACACAGCACTCCCCTGGAAAAAAAATGCGCTGATCACATCGATAACGGAGGATGAATTATGCCACCGGACATAAGCAGCTCTTCCTGGGCGCAGCAACTGTGACCACTCTCTCGTTACCCTGAGCCCTTAAAATATGCGGACGGAGGCGGGAGGCCAGCGCCGGGCAGCAGCGTGCCAGACCCGCGCAGCTGCACGTGCGCCGGGGCAGCGCCGCCTGCCCAAGCAGCACATTCCGGGTGCTTTTCTCCCGGCTGGGGTCACAAGTGGGCTCAGCCGTGAAGCGCATCACATAGTTCAACAAGTTCCTCACTCGATAGTTCATTTTTTTCCCACACGTTTTCTGTTATCCATTCACTCCAGCTAATCCGAAGGACCAGAGCAGGTTAACCCCACCACCACCCCGTCCTAAATTGAGAAAATCTGTTTTCAGGCTTGTCACATTTTCAATAGAAGAGAATGAGTAACAGGCTGCCTTCTCACTTCCTAAATACATGCTTTTTCAGACTAAAGGCTTTTACCCTGTCTTTGCCGGACTTTGTCAATCTAACTTCTCCTGCACTTACTTTAATACAATACGAGATGCAATTATCTTCGTAGTGTTTACAGCATCTATGCCTTGGGCCATGTTTGCACCTGCAAAAAGCACAATGAAACACATATTAACTCGTGGCTGTTTTCAGCGTCATCGACAGGAGACTTCATAAATTTTTCTTGCCTAAAAATACATAAAGTGCTATTTTCCCACCACTCATTCTCCCCATTACCCATTGAAGGGCGCTGTGAACTTTTATGATGCCATAAAAGGACAATAAAAACTAACAATACTTTAGTTGTGCAGCAAGAAGTGTCTGCACGCTTATTCGGATCCAACCTCTTGTGTTGCTACACATTAAATACAAAACTAAAGAACAAATTTTCTGCTGCGGTCAACAGGGAGAAGTGATATGACCCTTCCTGGTTTGTCTCTGCTCCGTGGTTCTAGAAGGATATTTGACAGAGCATCTGTTATCTGTGTCCTTAAATCTCTCGTACGGTTGTAAGGTTCACTGGAGGGCAATGCAGAACATACAAATGCACAGAGATACCCTCGGACTTCTCTCCATTACAAGCCTTTCACTTCTGGGCTGTTCCTTCTGCTGTGTTGATTTTTATGTAGCCCTTACTTCGGACTGAGAACTCGACCGTGGGCATTTGAAAGAGACTGGTTTGGGATGGTGGGGACGCAGGGATTGTATGGTTGTTGGCCCTGCATTATGTAGAATTGAAAGAAGTAATGTCATACCGGGTCTGAACATTATATTTTGCTACAGCCAAGTAGTTAAGTTTTAATGCAAAATAAATTACACAATTTATATACTGTGCCAAATATCTTGGAAGTTTTGAATTGTGCACTATGAAGTCTAATGGCCATAAATCATCTGTGAGGTCAGTTTATGTAGCAAAAATTGTAATGAGAATGTGATCAGGTTACAGGCATTTAGACTCAATTATATTGAAAGGAACCATATGGAAAAGAAACCTGTGAGAGCATTAGGACTGAAAACTGAAAGCTTTCTCAATGTCTGAGTCGGGAGTTTCAAAACTTTAAAGAAAAAATGCTCTTCTCCACCCATAGTCCCATAGTCCTTGTATTTAATGAACAGTGGAGGAGCTATGAACCATCTAGCAAACAGAGTAAGGGATATTTAAGGCAAAACAGTTATAAGCAACTCCGCTAAAGGAATCTGCGTATGGCTGGAGCTGTCTTCTCCCTGTGGCTCTTTTGTCGTCTAATACAGTTGTGCCTGAGAAGCCACTGCTCATTTCCCTCACATTTTTCAACTAAAAACCACAGCAAAATATAGGAAGCCACCTCGTGACGCGGGTCACTTCATTGCTGTCCGTTATCTCAGCAAGTGAGATAAGCCACTACTCTGAGAACACAGTGCAGACTTCTTTCTCTCCTGCATGTAGGCAGGTACAGATCTGGTCATAAAACTGCTCCTGAAGAGCTTAATGGAAGTGAAGATTCACAGGTTGGTATGAATATTAGCCTGAAAAGCTATCTAACGTCATTTCTTGAAGCTCATACCAAAGGACAATAAATTGGATCCTGCAGAGCGGGAGGGAACATATCTGACCTAGCTTCAGAAGTCCAGATCTGACCCCGTGCAAAACCGTTTTAGACTCGCTCTCTGCTTTGCGATTTCCTCTTTCCTGACAGAGGAGGCCAGGTGCTACCAACCCTGTTCGTAGGCAGCTCTCCTTTATGCAATACAGGGATGTAGGTCACCAAAAAGATGGTGTTATCGTCACTTAAGGTGACCTAAGTAAGGTCTGCTGAGGCGCAGTTTCCCCGCCTTAGTATCACGCCTAGCGCCAGCAGATCCACGCCATGAGCTGGTTTTGCTGAAAACTGCAGGGAGAGGAACCACCACTCTGCCGCTCAGGACTGGCTGAAGTTCCTCTCCCTCGTTAGACAACTCCACGTTGCAACTCATTGCTGTGTCGTACAGGGCTCAAATTCTGCTCTCATTACAGCTCATCATTTGTCACTGCTAACTACCCCGTAAAAACGAAATGTAAAACACTTAAAAGAAAAGTATTATAAAACGTTGTCAAACACAACGTAACAAACCATTAAAATGATTCACTTCGTTTTGTTTTTCTTTTGTTTTTATCAACTCACACTTTGTCCATGAGCTTTTTTGTTAGAGCCAGTATGTTCATCGGCTGCGATGTTTTTTCACAATGCTTTATCTTTCTATCTGTTTTTGAAAATGCTGCTTCAGGTGAAAACGAATGAGTGGGGATTTCTTCTTTCCCCACAAGGAACCTGAAAGAAAAAAACAGAACAAAACAACAGTTATATAAATAACTCAAAGAAATACATGAAGTCCAATATATGTCTCTAAGACAAGCTTGAAGTTACCCACAGGTCTGCAAAAGCATCCTGTACCGCTGCCAACCCTTGTAGCTCTTTGAAAAGATCGCTCCACCGACATATATTTAAACTTTGGATAATGGTCACAATTGCTGCCAGGAATTATTGAAAGCTATCAACAAAAACATTACTGGGGAAGTCCACCTCTCACACAAAGCAAGAACACCAAATAAGAAAATAAAAAGGCACATAAAATACCTCAATTATCCCCAGCAAAATGGGGTTATATAAAGGTTGATGATTACTACAATATTTTTATAAAATATCTATTTTGTAAAAATCTTCAAAATGTTTTCGCTCCCACCAAGAGCATCAACTTTGTTTTGCTTGGCTTCATCTTCAGCCCTCTTTCTTCACCCAGAAGTTGATCTTGTCAATACACCGGTTCATCTTCGGTGTAGAATTACTGTACATCAAGGGCAAAGGAGGTCACAACGGCGAGATGTTTCCTAACACTGTGCACCACAATCCGAATTACACTGTCCTGTGGCAGTCTTGCTGAGGGCGATGAAGATATAAAAACTTTGTCATTTGGTATGTAACTGAATCGCCCAATAAGCCGGTGATTTCAGAAAGCATCGTTTCTGCAACGCTGTCACAGGAGTGTTTCACATCCAGGTTTCTGGACTATAGACTGAATTATTTAATTATTGGCACAGAATCACAGAATGGTAGGGGTTGGAAGGGACCTCTGGGGATCGTCTCCTCCAACCCCCTGCCAGAGCAGGGTCACCCAGAGCAGGTGGCACAGGAACGCCTCCAGGTGGGTTTGGAATGTCTCCAGAGACAGAGACTCCACCACCCCTCTGGGCAGCCTGTGCCAGGGCTCTGCCACCCTCACAGCAAAGAAGTTCCTCCTCATGTTGAGATGGAACTTTCTATGCTCAAGTTTGTGCCTGTTACCTCTTGTCCTGTCCCCGGGCACCACTGAGAAGAGCCTGGCCCCATCCTCCTGACACCCACCCTTGAAGTATTTATAAGTGTTGATAAGGTCCCCCCTCAGTCATCTTTTTTCCAGACTGAAGAGACCCAAGTCCCTCAGCCTTTCTTCATCAGAGAGGTGTTCCAGTCCCCTCAGCATCTTGGTAGCCCTTTGCTGTCCCCTCCCCAGCAGTTCCTTGTCCCTCTTGAACCGGGGAGCCCAGAACTGGACACAGCACTCCAGGTGTGGCCTCCCCAGGGCAGAGCAGAGGGGGAGGATGAACCTCCCTTGACCTGCTGGCCACACTCTTCTTGATGCACCCCAGGATGCCGTTGGCCTTTTTGGCCACAAGGGCCCATTGCTGGCTCATGGGCATCCTGTTGTCCCCCAGGACTCCCAGGTCTCTTTCCACCGAGCTGCTCTCCAGCAGGTCAGCCCCAACCTGTCCTGGTGCGTGGGGTTATTCCTCCCCAGGTGCAGCACCCTACACTTGCCCTGGTTGAATTTCATAAGGTTTCTCTCTGCCCAACTCTTCAGCTTCATAGCTACAAACTCTATAAAACATTTTCAAACTACCAAGAAGAGCCAGTCTGTCTTGCTGGACTTCAGCTCTTCCCGTCACCTGTGAGCTGACACTGCCCACGCACCGGGCTGTCTGTGGGATAGACAGGTAGCAGAGTATATAAAGGACAGGTAAGAATAACGTGTCTTTGTACTTCTGACATGAGACACAAAGACAGGAGAGCTTTGTATAACTACACAAATGAGTGAGTAACACCAGAGGGTCCCATCGCAAAGTAAATCCTAGGAGAACCTGGGCCACTGGGGCAGCCACAAGGTTTAGTGGCACATTCAGGACCTCTCAAACAAATATGCTGCATGTCCAGGCTGTATCTGGGTGTTGGTCACGGAACTACCGTTGTATTCATTCAACATTTGTAAATACAGCAAATAAACTCCAGGTCAAAACACAGCAGCTATTTGCTTCCAGAAGAATATCGGGAATCGGGAATCCCAGTTTTAGATAGAGAAAAGATTAACACTCCTTCAAAAACATGCAACCATATGCTTGCGTTTCCTTTCAGTAACGGTCCCAAATATGAAAAGATGCCTCTCTCGCCAGCATATTGTGCCTTCTCCAAAACGTGCTGTATACGCCAAAAGTTGGAAAAGTTTTACAACAGCATGGTTTTTTCTTAGGAACACCCTTTTCATGCAATGCAGCTGCCACTGCGCACAATGCCCCAAACCCTTCGCTTTAAGCTATGTACTCACAGAAACTTTACTTACTTTAGTGCAGAGTATATAAATCCTTTCAAGCCATCTTTGCACCTGAAACATAAAACAAACAGTTTTTTTCTATAATGGGCTGCTTGCAATACAATATCAAGTGTTACGGATTAAACATGCCGTAGCAGGGCTGCGGATGAACACCAGCTTCTCATTAACGGGAAACAGCACGTCTGTAGGAACTCTGTGGCTATCCCTGACTCCAGAGCTGTCACCGCGGCCTTGGGACATCTCAGAGACAAAGGGTACAGCACACAAATGCCAGTGCTTCTCTCTTTGATCCAAACCAAGAGCGGAGAAATTTTTAAAGGATGGTGACAGAACCGCTGGGGCGACAATGGAAGATTTCACATGACAAAGAATTGTTGCTTTGTGGAAAAGGAGTCACGATGAGTTTTACAAAACATAAATGTTACTGCAAGGAGAGAAAGGAGGGCTGGCCCTCGATAAAATACCCACCCTCTGCTGCAGGGAATAATTATTCTGACTTTGAGATAAATTGTTCTACTTTGCTCAGTGCTGATCTCTGCAGCTCCTTACTTTAAGAAGACCAAACCTGAACGTCACAGGTTTTCAATTATATAGTGGTTGTTCCGATTCTGAGCTTGATTATATACATCCTTCCTTGTGTGAATAATGACCACAGTAAAGAATCCATAATTGGCTGTGAAAGATTTATGTTATCGACTTTTTTCTCTCCAGGATACAATGAAAGGAGCTGAAGCCTGGAACTGCTACAGATGCTTCCTGGAAGCTTCTCAGCGTCATGTTGGTAACAAAGCAAAGAGCGGATACTTTGGGTTTTTCCCCTTTTCTGTTTGTAGAACTGCATGGGGAATACATCACGGTAACAACGCATTCCTGACACAATACATAAAGCACAAACTAGTAACTTATCAACACCATCATTTCAAGAACACGTCAACTCTAAGAGAAGACAAGGATGGCAGTCAAAAAGCTTCATGAGTGGGAGGAGATGAACACAATCCTTCACCTTCTGCCTGCAGAGACCAAGCTCTCCCTGGAAAGTCTGTGCCCAAACCCTCCCGACAGCATGCAACAGCATGTCCCAGAAGGCACCATGTGTGGTCAACACAGAATCACAGAATGGCAGGGGTTGGCAGGGCCCTCTGGAGATCACCCAGTCCCACCCCCGGCCAGAGCAGGGTCACCCAGAGCAGGTGGCACAGGAACGCCTCCAGGCGGGGTTGGGATGTCTCCAGAGACGGAGACTCACACCACCCCTCTGGGCAGCCTGTGCCAGGGCTCTGCCACCCTCACAGCAAAGAAGTTCCTCCTCATGTTGAGAGGAAACAAGTGCTACCGATGGCTGGATACACACCAACAGCAGGAAGACCATAACAAGATGAAAGATGTTCACAGATCAAGGAAGTCACGCTTTGTCCTGGCAGGTGAGTGCCTGCTGCGGTGCTGGTAAGGTGTCACAGCATTAAACACTCCTGGGAAACTCCTCCCGAGGGCATGGCCTTCAACGCGTGTGTTTCCAAGGATTTGGTTTTGTCACCATGTGCCCAGTGCTAAATAAGTATGGGGCACAGTTACACACTGCACCAGAAAACTCATCCTAAAGAGGTTCTGTCAGAGTGACTGCACCTGAAATAGCGCTCAGGTACACGTGATCTATGGGGGGTTACGGTAAACACGCACACATAAAATTGCTCACTGTATCTTTAATTAATATAGAACCGCGTAACCAAAGGTATGTAAACATTTTATTTTTCATGATTCTTTACATATGGAATTTAGAAGCTGAAAATTATCATAGGTCTTTTACAGAAAGACAGACCGAAAGATGGATTTGAAGCAATTGGGGAGTGATGGATGGAAATGAATGAAATTGGCTTTTCCCGGAGATCACGGCAGATCACTGGCAGAAGGACAACCAGAGCCCAAATGCACAGGGTTTACATAAACCCACTGCACCCACAGAACCACGGTCCAGTATCGCCAGTTTGATTTTAAACCTCCAACTGACTGTTAGTTAAACGTCCTTTGAGTTAAGGGTGGTCAACGCGCGACGTCTGCAAGCTGCCAGCCCAAGAACAGGGCCTTAGTTTCTACTTCTTTTTTCCAGTAAATTAAAACCATACACGAACTGAAATGCAAACATGCGTATAAAGTGTTTCTAGAATAATATCGAAACAGAAGAGTAATTAGTGCGAGCGTAACGATGTTTTTGCCTTAATCGCTCCAATGCAACTGCACTTTGAGTTGCAAGTGTTCAATTGTTCCTTTATTGCGCCACCAGATGTCCCTACCCAACTAGTGCTCGGGCTGACCCGACCTGGCTGCTGCCATCCCGCAATTCATTTGCTCTAAACTCTCCTCACCCAAATCGCCAAGTCAAATCCTTTCCTCATTACCACTGAAAATCAGAAGACATCGGAAAGAGGAAACAACACTCCAGCCCCCTCCTCATTACTCCAAGAAACATGAAAAAGGTTTCTAATGACTATTCTAATTATATCAATAAAAACAGTTCTATGCAATAAGTATTTGCTACATCAAAACTTTATTATTCTTATTTTTCTTACTTTACTAGTTATTCTATGTAATTACAGAGCTACAGCTATGAATCCTCCTGCAAAATCTACCAAAGTTAAATATGTAGTTCAATACGGAAGTAACACTACAGGTACAATTCCATTTTTTCCCCATTAACTTCCTATTTTTTTTTAATTCTAACACAGTATAAAAGTGCTATTTAAGTACTTAAATAGAACTTAATTAATACCACTTGTCGTCTAAAATTTCTTGTGTAAAGTCACTGTGCAAACTAATGGGTATGTGAAAATATCGCATACGAAAGGGTTCCAAAAACAGGAGTCCCTGAGAAATACTTGCAATCGAGAGTAATTTGCACTGTAACTTCCCCTTCTCTGACACAACATTTTTGCTCTTACAAATGAAGCAGCGACCAACGACAGAACTGCTCAGCTGATGTTTGGTTTTAAACGAGCATATTAAAGGCTTCAGAACACCGGTCTAGAGATTGGAATTGCTTAATTTATACACTCACTAGGTACAAAACACCAGCAGCAACAACAAAAAAATCCCCCACGCTGACTCCAAAAATGCGTATTTTTGGGGGGGGACAGCAAAAACCCACGCAGGGACAGTGCGGAGACATCACAAATTCAGCGACTGGCCTCGACAGCGACTGCTGGGGTCCAACGCGAGCTGCACATGGCGTGTTTCATGAACACCTGGCTGCTAATAACTGGACTAAGACTAATGATTTGCTTCATACAGCCACTAATTGGTAATAATAATGCCACCACTAATTGGTAATAATAAGTTTTCCTCAATGCTTCATCGCTCAAGGGGTGAAAAAGCCTGCACTCTGCTCTGACCCCGCCAGCCTTTCAGGCTGCAAACGAGCAGAGTAAAAGGCATTACATGTGCCCAGCGCTGCGGATATCCCCGAGACGGGAAAAATCGCAGGAGTGCATTATCAGCTTGTTTCCAGGGTATTATTCAAGCTGGAAGGTCTGAGATAACGGGCGAGTTGTACGCCGTTGGAGGCACCCGGCGTAGGTCACCGCTGCTACCATTCCCACCACCCGAATGTCCCAGGGAGCAAATCCCAAGCTGCGATGCCCAGCGAGCACTAATTTAAAGGGCGCATAATTTGCATAATAATGCAACATTTTCCCACCAGAGGGGAATCTGTCCCTGGTACAAAGCCATCGGCAGCAGCGACTGGGCCAGCTGTCCCCGTTGGGCGCCACGTACCTGATCACACAGCAGAGACACTCCGCTCCAGCTTGGCTTTGGCCAGAGCCGCGGTTGGAGACAGAGGAGCAGAAGAATCAAGGAGCCAGGGCAATAAATCTGGGTGCTCCAAATTCCCCTTCTGGGACGATTTTGGCACACGAGTAAATAGGGTCGATTTTAATCGTGCATATTTATAACATAAATTTAACTTATGGCCACACACATTTATTTTTTCATAAAGAAAACAGCAAAAGTGGAATAGAGCCAAGGCTTGATACTAACTATACTTCCAACAAGACACAAACTAACCCTAATTATTTATGTTTGTGTATGTGAAGAGGTGCCGTACATGAGCTTACACCACCCTCCCTCCATCCTGTGGGAAGGAGAAGTTCCCACGCTGAACTGTAAGACTGGATGCCAGCAATTATGTTTTGGGGTTTTTTATTAGTGTGCCTTGTCATTAAGTCTTCTGAAGATTTTCTGCGTGACCAATTGAGAGACCCTGCGCAAGAAGCCTTCTGAGGAAACAAGTCACTTTTCACCCAGGGAACTGGTGAGGCGAAAGCAGCTCACAGCAACACCATCTGCCATGTTTAACAGCATCCCCTACTGCTTACGTTACCCTCCAGGGCCAGAGTAAATCGGAAACTCCTATGTGCAGAGCTCTCACCACGGCCACGTGGGAGGGCAGCACTGCAAGCAGAGGACACGTGTTGGCATATTACTGCAGCACATCTGCCCGTAAACGTCGGCCGGGGGGACCACAGTTAAGTGTCTTGTTTTATGGAGAAGGGAGGATCACGGTGACGGAACGTGACTGTGCCTGAGCACGCCAGCTGCATCCCTTGCTATTAAATCCCTTGCTATTAGGAATTAAAGGCTATCTGCGCTCCTTTGTGAGCTGTGCTGAACTCCAGAGGGTAATCCATTTTCTGTTTTAAGCTACTTAGAGAGGTTACTATACCTTCCTCCTTCTGTTTTTCTATCCTTCTTTCCTCATCTTCTCCCCAACACCTTCTCCAGGCATGTTTAGCTTGGAGAAGAGGAGGCTGAGGGGAGACCTCATTGCCCTCTGCAACTCCCTGAAAGGAGGGTGCAGAGAGGGGGGTGTTGGCCTCTTCTCCCAGGTGAATAACGACAGGACCAGAGGAAATGGTCTGAAGCTGCAGCAGGGGAGGTTTAGGTTAGATATTCGGAAGAATTACTTGACTGCAAGAGTGGTCAGGCACTGGGACAGCCTGCCCAGGGAGGGGGTTGAGTCACCATCCCTAGAGGTGTTTAAGAAACGTCTAGATGTGGCACTTCAGGGCATGCTCTGAAGGGCAGGGATTGTAGGTTGTTTGTTAACACTCAACAGCAACAGATGCCATCTTCCTAAGATGTCTTCTGCATCCATTTCTCTCCTTCCTTTCCCATCTCCTCTCTTGCTCTTTCTTCCTTCAAGTCAAACTCCTATTTTGTATTTTCCCCCCCATCTGTTTTCTAAATATTATTCTCAAAAGCCCTTTTCTTTTTCTTAGAAAAAGAGAATCCACCAGTACCTTTTCCATACCGCCTCATGGTTGGACACTTTCCACCATGCTCATCAAGCGGGTTGTGACTAGGAGATTGAAAGTACAGAATAAGCACCACTGAAATACAGGATTATAAAGAAATTCAAGACTCAGGGACACGTGCTTAATCGTTCTGAATCAGGGAAATAGAAGAATTAGTTCAAGGCCAGTTCTAAGTTGTTTTGAGGCTAATTTGTTTATGTGGTGACTGTAACATAAAATCACATTTTGGCAATATTAGTTTTCCAAAAGGCTCTGGGAGCCAAGAGCAATTCCAAACCAGGAAGACCTTCCTCACTGATGTAACTATGCAGAAAAAAGTTACTTTAAAATGGAGTATTTTATATCTCTGGACATAAAATAAGAGCTAATCCAGTCAAGTCTGACAAGACAAAGGAAACTGAAACCAAGGGTTGTTCAGAAACGTGTATCACCAGTATTTTTCCCAGTGGAAGAACACACATTTTCATTTTTAAATGGAAACTATGATTTCTAAAAATTATGATCGGTCATGCCACAAAATCTATTTTGACTTGTCATTACTTAGTTGTGAACTTTCCAACTATCTGACAGTACCTAGATCCTTCTTGGTGACAGAAGAAGTACGTGATTATTGTGTCAATCCGAATGCCCAAAACTGCCAAGCTGTTGGTGGTTTATGAGGAGGCTGCAAAAAGACATTTTGGTCCCCATTTAGATAAATCTACGGGAAACTGGATCCTAAAGATCTCTGTAGATACAGTTATACAACAGTCTTGTGACTTCAGGAGCTACTCATGACTTTCACATCAGCTTAAAAAAACGAACACTCTGCTCAGATATTTTCCTATCAGAAATAAAGCTCATCAAATCTGAAATTGTAGCACCCGACTTGGAAGCAGAGAGGCATTTGTATTCCTTTGGATCAAAACCACTACTTGCAATTGAGTAGCACCTAAACGCAAAGGAGCTTCCTTTCTAGATCTACAGCTACACGCGCCACAGCAGGTCAAAACACGGGTAGTTTCTTTCGTAGATGGTTAGGTTGTTGTAACATGGGAAAATCAACATGATTTTTTTTCTTTTTCATTTATAACTATGGCCATTTCAACTAATTACCTTCATTTGTATCTTATTAAAGACATTAAAACTTGCATTTCTCACAAAGGTAACTCAACCCAAAAAGAACACACATATTTCAAACTACGTTCTGGCCCGCACATGACGTGCAGACATTTTTGTCCATCCATTCAGACGGAAACATATCTCTTAGAGACACCGAACAATCGTCATACCAAGGCACCTGCAGAGAGCAAAAATGATCTGTTGCCTGCACCAGCTGCTGTTAACTTTGACATTTCCCCCAGTATCAAAGCTAAGCCCTTCCTTTGCGCCATGTCGCCATATCCCAGCTTTTCCCAGATGATGCAGGAGCAGGAATAACCTCCCGCTCTCTTCTCTTCCCTTTGCCAGGACTGGCACGTGGAAACTGATGGAAAGCCTTTTCTTCCCCTCCTCTGGCCAAGGGTCAGGAAGGAGGCCCCATCCCGCTGGACCACGTAACCCCAGGAGAACCAGTGACAGCTACAGGCAGAGAACGTGTCACCGTCGCACCCGGAGCTGCCTCCTCCAAGACTCAACAGGATCATGAGGCACAATCTGTGATTGTGCGGAGGAAATCCAGAGGCAAACTTATGGGAAAAAGGGATTTACACCTGGATTCTCCCTCCTCTGAATTTCCCCTCTCCTGATTTAAACGTTTATTGTCTTTCTCTTTCCTCACAGGTCTTACCTATTCAACCCAGGATTGGGAAAAAAATTATAAGGAGCAACTACAGCAAAAAAAATCTAATCTTTTACCCCACAGACCACACGTAGCTTTCAGAAGATACGTCAGAAACCAGATTAAAAATAACCGAAGTCAGGAGAGTTGTAGTGGAAACTCTTATAAAAAAAATATACTTCCAACTACTAAATGTGCAATGCAGCTGGGATCAAAACGCAATGAAAAGTTTCATTGCTCGTGTTTCCAAATCAGATTGATAGTTTAACATTTGTGTGTTTAAATAAAAAGTGAAAGAATGTACTCATGACATTTCTTTTAGCTGTGCTTGAAGTATAAAATGATCTTTTGAAAAGGCTACATTTTATTAACTATTACATGCAGCGAATATAAAACTATATTTTAAAAAAAGGTAAATGAACAAAGAAAGTGCAAGCAGGGACAACACTCAACCACAGTAGAGGGTGTACATTATTTTTTTTCTGAGCTACATTGAATGCATCGTTTACAGTACTTGGGAAGAAAGAGCGAATGGAGATGACAAACAGTGAGTCAAGAGTGAACCATGGTCCCGTGAAGCCTTCGTGTAAATCCAGGGAATTACATTTTTGAAGAAAAATTCTGCAATTCTGGCGAGAACGTGGCACTGCAATTGGAAAGAAAGCTGTTTATGCTGCAGCTAAATTACAACACTGGATTCGGGGCTGTAAACCAAAGCTGTTATCAATCAGCACTTCACAACCGATTGCTAACCAAGTTTTGTGTGGTATTGCCACACAGGCAGTCAGATTTCTAGTGATGTTCATGATCCTCCTCCTTACAACGCTTTCATTCCTTCAGCAATTAGTGCTTCCCGAGATGTGCATTTTTGAGTGAATGAAATTGCTCTTAAAAGATTTTAAAAACAAAGAAAAAAAATTATGTTTTTATTATTTTAGCTGGATGCAGCCCTTCCCCGCCTTTGTGTAGCAACGACGCCGTGCTGTGGGCTCAGGAGCAAGTGAGTCACTGGGATGGCCACGTTCCCTTCTCACAACCCTCCGTCAAAGCCCCCGCGCCTCACACAGCTATTAGAAGAAGCCAACGTCAATTAAAAGAGCTGACTAAACAACGAAGTTAAGGGTTTATCTGCTTCGTTCAATTTGTTTGTTGAATTTTGAAAAGTGATGTCATTTTTCCACTACCCAATTTTAACCTTTTTCTCACAAGTGTTTTGTCAAAAAATGGTAACCTTCTGCCACAGCAAAACCCAAACGCTCCCTCCAAACCAGGCGCAGAACAAAAATAGGAAATGGCAAAAAAACCCCAAACCCTGAAGGCATGAAAATGGGAAGTCCGATTGCCTCCAGGGGCAGGAGGAACCGGAGAAATGGACCTTGAGGCGCGCACAAAACCACGTCCACCCCCGCGGTGGAGGCTGCGCCGATGCCGTGTCATTGTTGTTAGAACAATGAGAACAGTCGGGCTGTCACCAAAGGGACACGTCGTTAGGAGATTAAAAAGCAAATGTTCTTAAATTCGTACCGGGTTTGGCTCAGGTTAAATAATGGTGGCATCTGCGGCAATTCTGTTACGCTGAGACCTGCGCTAAATTTATCTACTGCCAGATTCCCCTCTGGCTTCTTCTACTGGCTCTCTGCGATTGCAAAGAAAAAAAAAAAGAAAGAAAAAAGAAAATAAAGAAGCTAAGCTTGTTGTAGCTGTTTTCTGTAAACATACTTCACGCTCTCTGCAGGTGATTCAAAATTTCAGCGAGCTAAACCTCTCTCACAGAGAATGATCGATTAATTCAAGTATTCAAGAGAAATGGATACAATTTGCTTCCCCCAGATGAACCCTAATTGGACTTGAGGGAAATGTCTGTGGGTTTACTTGGTTTCTATTTGGGGAAAACGTGATTACAAGAAGACGATCCATTTATATACTCATGTTATATTACCCGTATCTCTGACGTTTGATAAAATGGACATACATGATCAGAATAAACTTATAATGAAATGAAAAGCTATAAAAATATTTTTAAAAAATTAACAATCATTCTGAATACGCCCAGGCCATCGCTGAGTTGGGTTACAGAGTGAAGGCAATACGTGCCTTTTAGATCAGTGAGATATTATTTGTAATCACTTGGAAGCGAGATATTCGCTGTGTTCCTCCAAAATATTCTTAGTTGTCTATAATGCAGAACATTGCCAAAATCACTGGGACTGTTAGGTATTGAGCAGTAAGCATTAGGACAGCATCAGTTTCTTGCTACACTCAAGGAAAATTTGTTGAGAGTTGAACTTTTATTTCTGGCTCTATAATATGTCTTTGTGCCGGCCGCCCCCACAGATTCACCTGCTTATCTGGAGTTTACACCCAGATCTCCAGCATGACGCCGTGGTGTGTAGCCATACCTCTGAGGTTCATAAGTATCATGAGAAATCTTGAAAATATATTAAAATCTTAAAACTGCGCTCAAAGAACCACAGGGTGAGTAAAGTATTTGTGCAGAGCCTCGGAAAACACTATTTTGAGAACCAAATTTCAGTGCTCGCACGGCAATTCACTCCTGAGTAACTCCCTTGCTGGCTTATACGGTAGCAAGGGACCAAACTTTATTCTAACATAGTTTTATTTTAAATTAGTACACTGCCATTCAGATAGATCATATTTTTAGTGCTGCACATCCCGGTGCGGTATTTGAAATAGAAAGTTGCCTCAGAAAAGAAAAAAAAAAAAAAAAAAAAAAGTTGAGAGACTGGTCATGAAACTTGGAGCGACACAAGACAAAGCCCAGGTCTATAGGTCACAGTTGGAGGGGGCAAGTGTCACCTCTGCAATGGACCTCTGGTCCTTTCTTATTCTAATAATCACATAAATGCGGCTTCTGAACATCTGTAATGCTTCTGACTTTGATTCTTTTACAACAAACTACTTAAAAAAAAAATAACTGAACTCAACACCAAGACTGTGAGCAATCAGCCAGATAAACCACAAAATCTCCCTAAAAAATATGAAGGAAAAAAAAATATTATGTAAATGGAATACTTTCTGCAATTAACTAATTTAACGAAGTGAAAGAACACGGTGTTTATGAATATAACCTTCCACAAATTGTTGCTGGGAATTTAACCACTGCTGATATCGTTGTTTACGAGATCAATAAAACCTCCCACAATTATTTTGCCCTGCGAAAGACCAGGGCCATCTCCAACTACTATGCCGAGACAGTATGAGCGCCCTGCCAACTCCTGTCAGCACAGCGAGAGTGCCACCGTCTCGGCACTCCATCACTGGGTCCCAGCTCTTGGGTCGACTGGCTTTCACGGAATTACCAACCAATTTATCTCATTTTCACAGGGTAATTCCTAGCATCTCCAAGACGCAAAGCAGGAACGCGTGAACTGAATCCAGGAAATCAGAAAAGCCCAACGCGTACGTGTTGGCATCTCACAATAGATAAAAAACGTCTGGGGGAGGCACTGTGGTGGGGTGTTTTGAGGTTGAAGCATTGTTTTTTCAAACTTAGGCATTGAAAACAGTGCTCAAAATTTCCATGACATTTCATCTACCCAGAGAGCTCTGGACACTCGCTAACTCCTTTACACTCACACATAAGAGAAAGAAAAAAACCCAACCAAACACAAACACCAGAATTAAGATTAATCAAAGAAAGATCAGCCCCACTCTCCGAGCTGGGGACGTAAGATATGGCGCAGGGATACTGTAACGAGCGGGTTTTATACTTCTCTTGCAAAGCACAGACATTACAGCGGGCAGCTGAGAGAAGGCACCCATTTCAAACCCGCAACACGGTGCGACTACGTCACTGACAAATAACATCAGACAATTTCCGCTACTTTTCTAACCCAGTCTACATATACAAATTATATTTTGTGCCATATGCTAAATATGTACGTAATTACATGGTCCCCCATTTCTAGAATGCTTCAACAAAATATCCATTTCCATACAACTGATGTGCCTCCTCCTGAAACAGATGATTAATCAAGGATTTAACACCCACTGTTCAGATTTCAGCACAGCGGTGATGTTGTCAGTGATGCCTGATATTGGGAACGGGGTTCTGGACTGTGAACCATACCTAGTTTCACCGCCATCCAATTTCTTACGAAAGTCAGGAAAGTTTTAAATGCAAAATACTCCTCAAAAATTCACAAAAAAACCCCAGAAAACGCCACAGGTGAAGACACTTAGGCAAGTTTTGGGCTGTATGAACCTGGGTAGAAGTAGCTCCCGTAGAAGTCAGTATCAGTATAAAAATGATGTGATTTTAGTTCCTGTCCTTCCAGGAGTTACCCAGAAGTATAACGATACGTTTTCCTGATGCAACTTTGGGAGCTAGAATTAAAGTCCACTTTAGTAGTGGAGAAAAAACAGCACTGTGTTCAGGGCTTCTGTTTGCCTTTAAAAAAAATTATAGGGCATAATAAACATTTTAAATAGCTCACAGATTAGATGAAGATGAGTATTATTAACCCCAGTTCGGTTTGTGATATTTTGAAGAGCCATTAGCTCCTCTCACCATTCCTCCCCCATTCTAAACATCTGTTACCTGCAACTGGCTGAGACAGAAAACAGGTGACGCCGCACTCAGCAGCCAGAACTTATACGTCAAAAATGTAAATTTATTTGGCAAGGTAAATAAGTGACACTGACAAAAGAGAAACAAGCCATTCAGAAACACTGGCTAACATTATTTAAGTGAAGACATGCCAGAACCTCTAAGGTAGAGCCAAAGCTTGTTTTAGGTCCACAAGTCAAAGTTTTAATCCAAGTCATTTGCATACACAGACATATCACTGCAGTCGCAGAGAAATAACGTCAGAAAATCCTTGATGACCTGAGTCGTTTTCACTCAGAAAACCTCCAACTTTCAACAGCTTCTACACTCTGTCAAGCACAGCCATCATCAAATTCTCTATCTTCATCGTTGCCACTGCTCCACTAACAGGGAACAAAAAATACCTGCAAGTTCCCAAGTAGTATATACAATAACAAGCACAGATATGAGACTATTTTCTTTTCCTTCCACACTTTTTCTTGTTTTCTTGCAACATATCAAGTATGGGGTCAGCTTCTAGGTTAAGTTCTTACTGGCAAAGATGGGGATCTTCTCTTTATCGTTATGGAGGAAGGCCATCAGGTGTCCTACCTGAGTACGGCACTGGAGTGTCTTGCTATTCAACATGTCCTTACTCCAGTCCCTCTGAACCAGCCCTTCTGAAGGCAACTCTTTGAGGATACATTCGGACGATCGAAGCAATCTCACATGGAGCTATCTACCGAGTTAGCTCGGAACACCAGCTGAAGCACTCCTGTCCATCGCACCACCACACTATGCCCAGGCGAGCTGGTCCTACCAAGAAAAGGAACGATTGAACTGATTGTGGAAACTGGGCCAGCACTGCATGGCACTACCGTGCCAGGAAAACCTAACAAGTCAATGGCAATGAACTCTTGTGTCTCCATCAAAGATCTACCTCGCACAAAATCAACATGCCACTGGAAAATCACAGAAAGTTGGGTTTTTATAATAGATGAGGCCTAACTGTTGCTATTTTGGCAAAAAAAAAAAAGATCATATTCAGCCTTAAATTCAGGATAAGTATAGGTAACCAGCATAACTAATATGTGTTCACATCTGCTTTTGTCAGCTGCTACATATGTAGCATAATCTTTATCTTCCTAGCAGCAAGTCATCTCATTTCTACAGCAGGACAATTACAGACTGATTATGAGCCACCAATGTGTCTGCAGCAGTGAAAAAGCTTCGGGATGCTTTAGGCAAGTTATTTTTAGTAAAGACAAAGTTAAACAATAAATAGCATGATGTCTGGGAAAGGAGGAACTAGACAAAACTGCAGTTCAACTGGCTTCCTAAGGAGGAAGGTGCCCACTGTGAGAAACCTTCGCACATAAACAGACATTGTAAGCACCTGGAAGACAATCAGGAGGACGTGTCTAATGACCAACACACACATCCAAAAAAATCCCCAACAAACCCCAATGCCCTTTTGACACTGAGTAGCATTTTGTGACTAGGGAAGAAAAGCAGTACGTGCCAGACACCATTGACTTGATTCAGGCTTTGCACCCTGAAGCACATGACGTTTTCTTTTAAAAACAATCAGAGAAGCACAATCTAAGGGAACATACCTAGAACGAATACAAAACTGGTTAGAAAGAGTAGCGAGAGAGCAGTTACCAACGGCTTGCCGACAAGCGGGAAGGACACGCTAAGCAGCGCTCCACACGGAGCTCTCCTGGATGTCTGACCCTCAATAATTTCAGTAGTGAGAGAGGCGACAGAGCGAAAAGCGTATGCCTGTTACATTTGCTGACAACACCCAGCAGAAAAGGGCTACAAGCGGAAGAGGTTGGCTCATAAAAAATAGGATGCTACCCATCGATTGCGTGTGCGTTGTATGTATGTGCACCCACCAACTACACAAACAGAGGACAAGAACTGTAAGGGGTCAAAAAGCAAAAGCTGCTCTGGGATGCGGAAGCAAAACACTGAATTCATTCTCTTGCTTTATCGGGTTTATCAGCTGAAATAAATTTTCTTACACATCACGCTTCAAGGTGGATTCATTTCAGGGAAACCAGAATAGAGCAATGAGAATGATTTGTATGGGAAGCCTGAAATAATCTGGGGTTGTTAAGACCAAACAAGAGGGGAGAAGGGTAGAGGGAGACAAGGAAAGAAGCAGCTGGGAGGATGTGAGAAGCGCTGGCAACTTAAGTCTGATACAAAGTGAAGGGAATAATCTGTTTCCTTCAGTGTTTGTGGTGGACAGAAGAAAAAGTAATAGGCCAAAGCTGCATCAAGATATATTCAGATTAGACACTCCAAAAATCTCGTGACAAAAATGGCTAAGAACAGGAATGGACTGTTTACGGATGTCATGGACTTCCTATTACTGGTGATTTTAAAGAACAAGTTAGTCAGATATTTGACATGAATGAAGTGATGCTTTCTTAAGGTATAGGTAAAATCAATCTCTCATGATTTCTTTACCTCCTTTTATTCTATATTAAGAGACAGCAAAGTTTAGATAACACTTAACTTACATCTCCTCAAATATCCAAAGCTTAAAACAACTACAGAAACAGAACCTTATTAAAGGGGGAAGGAAAAGTGGAGATCCCCCGGAGCTGTTCTAAAGGTTTCTTTGTCCTAACGGCAGAGAATTACCACTGCAGCGAATGAGGATCCGGAAGGGACTCTACTCTGAGGGCACCGTTCCACCCAGGTCAGCCCTTGGTCCCTTCAGCTGAGAAAAGCCTCAAAGAAATACTAGACAAGAGCAATAAAATAAGATTTTAACTTTTAACTTTAAATTCACCTGTTTCTTGTTATAATTTTCTTTCACTTGTAACGTTGAAGTCACAAACGTTACCACTTGTCCTTCTAGAATAAAATTTGTGTTGTTCCTCTTTTTTAAATTTAGATAGAAAGCTCCAACGTACTTCGTTATCCCTGAAAATATGAAGTCAAATGAAAATGGTGTGGCACACAAACCTTCACGTGGCTGCAATCCAGCCGGTCTGGGAATAGAAGGTGTTGGATGATGGTTGTTATCCAAAAGCAAAGGTCAGTTTTGGACTTTAACTTCAACTATGAGAACATGAAGAAAAAGCACCTCTAAGTATTCTGCAGTGTCCCTCCGTCACAGGTCACAAAAAGAGAAAGAACCAGGTAAAAGGCCACCACATGACCCTATGGGACACAACACGACCGAGGGACATCCACTGGAGGGCCAGAAAGCACATCTGCCGCTTCTGCGTTTGACAAAAACGTGCAGCCAACAGGAATTAAGCGTTCCACTGGCTTGTGCCAGGCGCTTTCTCCAAAGTCAGCATTTCATAAGAAACAATGCCAACCATGGCCGACAGAGCACGGACTCGGAGCATGAAGACGTGGGCCATGCTCACGCTCATCAGAGCACCTTCTCGCTTTCAGAGAAAGGCCACCCTTTCTCTCCTTTTGCTGCAAGTTTTCTTGTATTGGGTGCTGCAGGAGACATTTTACATCCCAATCTCACTTCCGAGATGTTCCCTTTATAAGGCCTTATTAAAAATAAATAAATAAACAAATATTAGGTCTTTCCAGTGACATGTCCCTATAATTCCACTGGAAGCACCCAGCAGCAAACTAAAGAAAAGTGTAATACGCAAAGGCACACTGGACCTGCTGATACTACACATTTTAGCAGGAAAGGAGGAAAATCCATGGACAAAGGATTTGCACCGCGAACTGTTCCTTCAGCTCTGACAGCTTTCCAGTGGAAAAAGTTCAGTTTACAGTAACATCCAGGACATTTGGACTGCTTTCTCCATCCATCTCTCCCCGAGCCAGAACCTGTCTTTTTTCTAACGGCACCTGATGCTGACTCACAGGCCGCTCTGGATGCTGCAAACCACGAAAGCAGATTAGACGAGGCTGCCTAATTTCCAATTTGCAGTAATTACGTGGAGACGAATCCAAGTTCTAGCGGGATGTTCTTGGCGCTTTTTTACCACTTTAATATACTCATCAGTGTTATGTAAACAATTGTGCAAACTTCCTCGAGCAGATGGCAATTCTTGGACCTATAGCATTTCAAGTGTTTATAATAAAGTTATAACATGTAATTCATGCAGACGCCAACTGCGGAAAAAATATTATTATGGTTTCAGAATTTTACTCCTAATCCAGCAAGAAACTACAGCAGCAGCTTTACATTAGCACAACAACTACAGGTCAACGAAATTACACTTAAATTGGGCAAGTTATTATTAAGTATGTGAACCCGGCCATGCGTACCGGCTGCACGGTCACTCGGCCTGCCAATTACTTACTACAGATTAATTTTATTCATTATTTTCCACTGGCTACTCGCATACAACGTAGTCTAACAACAGTAGTATTATACATGTTTAACCCAAAAGATACTAATATTGAAGGTAAAAAAAAATATAAGTATTGGCAAAAGTGAAAGAAATTAAAGGTTTATGAACTTAGGTAATTGTAGGAATGTGCAGATTTACGGTACATTTTAAATATAGACTCACAGAAGACAAGTTTTTAAATAACTAAAAATAAATTGCTCTCCAACAGGACTGAAGAAAGCCACGGCACTTGTGAAAAGAGACGATTAGAACCGTGAGCAACCAAGAGCTGACGTTTTCCAAAAAAAATGTGAAGAAGCCATGTTTTGAAATGATGTGTTTCAGTCTACAACCCAGAGAATAAGGAAAGGATTCATGGCAAGGATTAGGATGCTACAAATCATATGGAACATATGAATAGGAGTCTGTTTCCATGTATCAATAGGGGTTTAATTTCTGAATGAGAAGCTTAAGCAAGGGCACATTCTTTTGTAAAACATCCCACGGGTTTCCTAGAATACGCAGCCTCGGTAACATCCTCAGTTCTAACTTTACTCAATAGGTTCTTATAAATCTGCTACCAATATTTTATTTAGTGCTTAAAACGGTAAAAGACTGTAATTGATTTTTGAGGAGGTTAATAAAAACAGAAATAAAGTTCGTGAAAGGTGGAAAACGAAATTTTTTAAAGAAATATTTATCAAGAACTGGTTGTAACTTCCCAAATTTTGCCTCTCTGGCTGCTATCTGAAACCAAGATTTCCCAGGGAAAAAAAAATAAAATCCTCAAACAGCTGGAACCCATCCTAGAGATACAAAATACATCACTTGCGAGTCAATTCCACACTCAAAAGCCCTCATCAGTACTGTGTACGAGCAACAAAACAAACACAACCCAGAAGGAACATTAACTTCCCTGGTAACTGGCGTCTGCTAATTGCGGAGCATCGGGACGGCTTCAATAGGAAGGCAGAGAGTGAAGGGGGTTGTCTGATAAATCACCACCCTCAAACACCCCGCGCAGTATTCCTGACCCTGTAGGTCACGACCTTTTGCTCCCAAGTCACTCATGCGAAGGGGGATAAAGAGGTTTAGCCCATTCTATTAAATCCTTGTAATTATTCGTTACAGTTTTAAGTCATCTAGCATTATATACGCGGTAATTTGGTGAATCACGCATGCCCTTTTCAAATGAAAATACAATAGACAAAATGGATGTAATTTAAAACCTTTAAGATAGCCTTTAATTACTTTTACATTTAGCTAGTAAGAATTCTCCGTAGTAGACAAATTAGATGTAATAGTCTCCAATTATGCCTAAACCAAACAAATGTGAATTATTTCACAACAGGAGGACATAACAAAAATTATCTAAAACATAAATCTACAACAAAGATGGAAAAAACCCCATACTGACCACAAGTGGGTATGAAAAACAGGGTACCATCAGCGAGCAGCAAAGTCATAAATAAGTCTTTGGACAGTTAGTTTTCATTCTCGAATTTCACATCACGAACAGTTTGCTGTCAAATATAATATTTCTTTTATGGTGTAACTTGGCTGAAATCTGCCAAATGCACTGTATAAAAATGATTACTTCACCTTATGAATCACTTTTCATCAACATACTTTTAAATACAGCTGTGAAACTTTTGTTCTAGAGAAAAACAACAATTTTATATTGTTGATTTATCTGTGATGGAGCGAAGGGTGGAGACTGGGGATTTGGGATGTTTTTCTTTTTGTATTCATTTACTTGTTCAGTATTTTAAGTATAGCTATTTCTTTTATAAATACATTTCAAGATACATAAAAATATGTGCATTTTTATCTTGCAAAACAACATTATATGGCCATCAGTGATGAATGTGCTTCATGATGTGCTTGGAAAAAAATGACCCGTGGAACGCAGCCAAGTGAGTTCTGGGGGAAAAAGTCCCACCTCCAGTCTGCAGTATCAGAGTTCTGGACTTCATTAGGGAGGACGTTTTAGCTGTATTTCTGATCCCACTACTAACGGTGAGGTCTAAACCCCCTAGAGACGCCTCCTCTTCAAGGGCCATGTCCTGCAGCCCAGCAGAAGCGTCTAAACCGAGTCTGAAAGGACAAAATAACCGATGTCTGTCTTACTCATGCCAAATCCTACTGGAGTATTCCATTAATTCTTTCCTCATTTTGAGATTCATGCTCCATCCCTATGGGCCAGAAGGAAATATGTGCAAGCAAGTTGAGCATATAAGGAGCGGAGGAAAGTTCATTACAAGTAATTTGCACCATGAATAGCTTCAGTGCTTTCTGAGCTGCTTCAGAAAAGGTTCCCACAGGGGTTTTTTTTTTCATGTTTATAACGTGGACACAATTACACTATTTAAAAGATCTTCTCTGGAAGGCAGTCCTCCGGAACGGTGTCTATTCCTATTGTCAGTGCAAACACCCCTAAGACGAGAGGCTCCTTGACACAGGCGAGCAATGCTGATGTCCAGGAGCCCAGCAGGACCAACCCTGGCGCTCACGAAAGCCCCTAGGTACAACCTCGACAAAGCAGCACATGCCTTGACGCTTCGGAACATTTGTGTGGTCAAGCCACAGAGGCTCCACGGAGCCTCCTCTGCGTTTTGATTCGATCACGCACATTTTAGCTGTCTCTTGACCAAACCGTATGTGTTCTTTTATCTGGAATATGCCCCAGACCTTCCTATGCCTTGCAAATGGGTAACACAGACTGCGGAATGCCTTTCCTCCCGTGGAAGCCACACCAAGACGCAAGAAGCTCTGTGACGTTGGTGTCAAATAAGAAGCCCGAGTAACCCTGCACCTCTGCGTTAAACCTACTGGCTTCCAGGACAGGTTTCCGTGTGTTAAGAAACCAAGGAGAAGCGCGCGTCCGCATGCTGCAGCTGCTGGCGCTTTGCGTAATTGAGCTGCAGAGACAGAGGGTGGAGAAAAGACATCCTTTATCTTCTCCTCCAAGATTTATGTTGCACTCCTGGAGGATTCAGATTCCTTTACTGGACTTTAACATTGCCCAGCCTGTTTTTTGAGGTTTGTACCCAAGGTTTTTCTGTCGCCTCACCGATACGGAATTTGCATGGTTGCAAACAGTAACTTAACCTTAAAACGGGTATTGAAATGCCATTCCAAATTAATTCAAACTAAGAAATAGCAATATTCATCGAGGTTTTGCTCTGACATTTCAAAGGATGCCCAAAGTTTTAATACCAGGCATTTCCATGCAAAATACCATTATTTATTCATCCAATGATGAAAATCTGAACTAAACATTTTGTGAGTTCAATAAATGATACCTCCCACCACTAAGCATAGCCACAGAAATTTTTTCTTACATTTAAATACAACTGAATTATATTCTTTTAAAGACGATCACACTTTATCACAGCAGACGGCAAACAGGACTGCTCCTGGTTTTCCCTCCCCTAGGTCAACACACGGAAGACTGTATTATTCTGCTGCTGCAAACTGCTTTTGGAGCCCCCTGATTAGAGGAAGGGCTTAAGAGATAAAGAGGACCTTAGGGGTGCTTTCAGCATTGCCCTGAATTGCAGCCAGAGAAAGAATTTTTTTATTCATCAATGAAATAAAAAAAATAGTATAGCATTTTCTCTATGCTTTAAATGGAGCTGAATTATTTTCATGAGAGGGTGGGTCAGCTTTTGAATTAATTTGGCACCCTGAGTCAGCTACATGTTTTCATGTCCTGTACAACTCAGATTTTGAGTACCTGCATATAGATAGCATTTTATTGCTATTTACCGAACTTGCCAGCACACGATATCACATCATGGTTAACTTCTCCTCTCCCTTCAAGTGTTTTTGCTTTATTATAAAGGATTTTTTCTTCTTTTTCTGTTAATAGTTTAAAAAAAAAAAAAAAAAGGCAACTGAGCTATATTGAGAAGGGTGCACAAAAACAGTTATGCCTTTTTAGAGACAGGAAAAAACCCAAGACTTTTAAATACCATTTATTATTGACCATGTAAGTTTTAAGGCATTTTGATCATCCACACTCGACTTCTTAAGCTATGGATAGAATCATAGAATGGTTTGGGTTGGAAGGGACCTTAAAGATCATCCAGTTCCCACCCCCTGCCCTGGGCAGGGACACCTCCCACCAGCCCCAGCTGCTCCCAGCCCCGTCCAGCCTGGCCTTGAACCCCTCCAGGGATGGGGCAGCCACAGCTTCTCTGGGCAACCTGGGCCAGGGGCTCACCCCCCTCACAGCAAAGGATTTCTTCCTGATATCTCATCTAAATCTACCCTCTTTCAGTTTAAAACCATTATCCCTCATCCTATCCCTACACCCCCTGCTCCAGAGTCCCTCCCCAGCTTTCCTGGAGCCCCTTTAGGGACTGGAAGGGGCCGGAAGGTCTCCCCGGAGCCCTCTCTTCTCCAGGCTGAGCCCCCCCAGCTCTCTCAGCCTGTCCCCACAGCAGAGGGGCTCCAGCCCTCGGAGCATCATAATCAGAGAAGCAAGGTTGTTTAAGAACTGTTAGGTTAAATAATTTGGGGTTTTTTTCGTTAATAGTTAAAACGACAAGATCTTCCAGGAGCAAACAAACGCACCCAGCCTAATTTCCCAGCAATTTGCACAGCCAGCATATTCCACGGGTGTAACACCCTCCTGCCCTCTCCGGGGTCTCCAAAGGACGGGGTTCACCCAGCAGCCTGCAGTCATCAGTGTATCTGTCTTGCCTGCTTAGTTTCATAAAACAGCAGAATTTGCTGCATCTTTGGGACCTTTATGCTTTCGTAAATATGACCAAAACTGGCTCTCGGGTTCAAAGGTTCCTAGGACTGGCAGAAACACGAGAGAGCGCTGTTGGAAACATCCCCCCTCCTTCAGAAACCCGGCAAAACACGGCCGCGGGGTCAGGACTTCACTTGACAAATATACATGAGGTTTTGCAGTTATCTCCCCCGATAGAAATTATGCCCGTTAAAAGGCTAACGTGAAAAAGATACACTTAAGAAAAACAAACTCTCCCTGCATCTTATCTTTTTCACATCTCGTCATCTGTTTTTGTGGGAAGTTTCTATTAACATATGTTCACAATATGATTTTCAGAAGTTCCATATTAAATTCAATCCATTATATTTTGAAATGGAGACCCTCATAAATCATTTTTTTACCCTCTTTTTTCCTCAGACTGCCTCACTCCAGAGGCACAAAGCAGCTTAATTTTAAATCCACGGTGAAGTTGAAAATCACACTATTTCTTGCTTAAAAACCTCATTAAATGAGAGGTTTTAAAACTCACACGAGGTATTTTTCTAAAGAGATACACCACAACTACAGTGACCTGTTCCAACAAGGTGTCTCCTCTTTTGCAAACCATTCAAGGAGGCACTACAAGATGATACGAAGCAATATAAAACTCTGACAGTTTGTTCGACACAAATTTCCTAAATCAATGCTTTAGTGAGTATGACAATTTGAGCTGTAAGTACCTCACCAAAAAAGCCACGCTCCATTACCCAGCTACGCACAACACTAACTGTGGATGGGCATATAAACTACAGTATAAACTAAATATAGGCTACATTCTAAATTACTCTATAGGCCTTACCCTTCCCAGTTACCATTAGTTTTAAAACTAAAACATTATACCAGCCTGCACATCGATGCCTGTAAGTATAAATCCATACATATCTGTATGTAGACAGAATTAGTCACTTTACTGGCAAAAATTTACTTATTTCTCTGAGATGGGTCCCAAGGACATTTCAGAAACTACGACAGAACGGAAAATCTGCTGTTTGATGCTGTTTCTTGTTTGGAAAGACGCTTTCTCAAGGTTGGATTAGCTGAGAAAGAGCCCGCCAGTTACTGCCGCGTTAACCCCGCAGTCGCAACACGAAGGCAAACATTATAAAGGACACTCTCCAGTTGCAGATATAAAACGGGAATCTAGATGAAACAGTACAGCATTAAGATTTGGGCTATCCCCACTTTCCTCATCTGTCGGTGAGGTTCTCAACATCCCGTTGATGTTTTCTGAACTGGAGAACACATGGCGGTCCATTCTACCATCTGACGTGGCATGCCCCAAAGCTGTAGAGTTTTACTGAACTTCGCCAACTCCTTCACGAATCGCAGTCATCCACGATACGTACATGTACATACACGCACCAGTATTTTTTCCTCTTGTCCTCTAGTAGAGGTACCAACCCTCGGGGGTAAAATTTCTGTTAGATGCCATGCCCAGACCGTGGCGACGCAGAGACGTGGCTGGAAGGAGACTGTACTGCAGGATCATGACCATTTTTCTTCTTGAGCGATTAAATGTAATTATCCCAGGAGTAAGTAAATCTAATTCTCATCAAGGAACACTACATTTCTCATACGCAAATCTCCTGCTGCAACATTATTTCAGAAACTCATCAGGCCTACTCGCTGTGAAGCCTTTCGCTAAGGAAGATACAAAAAGAAAGGGAAATCAAAAGGTAGATTTTCCTCATCTACGCGTGTGGTGCTCAGCTGGACTCCGGCAGGCAGTTGGTTGAATCTATTCAGATTTAAGAGACGTAAAACACGACTTCAGATCTGGGTGGTCTGTGCGATGTGCAGGAATAGATGAATTGGCTCACCCTCAAAATAATATTTTTCTGATTTCTTTTCCTCAACTAATAAATTATATCCACTTTTGCCATAAAATCACAAGGTAGAGTCTGGCAATGCTCCTCTATACACACTGCTGGGTGTGTCACTGATGTCCACGTGTCCCTCCAATTCAAAACAGCGGGATCACTTTATTGAAACTATTACGGCAACTGGAAGCGCAGGTAAGAAGTTGGAGGGCGCTCTTTCTATACAACTTTATAAACAGACCGAAAACCTATCTTTAATCAAGCCCTAAGAAAATAAAAAATAAAAAAACTCATCAGTCTCCATCTGTATAATTAGCTGCATGCGAGGCGTAGATCACATCTTTTAGGCAGAACTCTGCTGAGAGCAGAAGGAATCTGACAAGGCAGAAAAGAGCTGTGGAACTGAGCGCCGCCATCAATGGCTGAAGAAATCAATGCATCGAGCTACTATCTTCCGTAAGACTTCTTCTGTGACAAAATCAGATTTTCAGTAAAACAAATATCCGTATAGTGCATCTCCACAGCACCTCAAGCTTCGTCAGCAGTTCGTAAATTCTGAACTGTAACACAAAATTGAATCCAATCTCGGCGAGTCATACAGCACCTCTGACCATGTATCTCATAAATGTATTGATTAGTTTGAATTTTTATTTTATATTTCCTAGTTCCCAATTATATCTGATTTTTACACAGGAAACAATTGTTAAGTACTAGTAAGTATTAAGAGAATATTTTATTTTCCTGTATCACTGATGTGAAAATGAGATACCTCAATAGTAACCGTGCTAAATACAGTATTCAATTTTCTGAGACCAAAATCCACAGTGTGTCAGCTTTAACTTTGTAGTAAGCATCCATATTAACCCATTCAAACACCGTGTCACCACACACACACTGGCCAAACACTATATCTAAAGAAACACTGTCACAGTCACTTGGTTAGAAAAAAATAAAGAAAATTGGTGGAGGAATGGGGAGAGAATTAATGAAAACCCTGATTTCTTCTGCAAATCTGTCATTGACAAATATATATATTACTTGTGCTGCATCTTTCCACTATCAAAGAGTCATTAACAGGTTCTCACACACAGAAGTTTTCAAGCAGCTTTGAAATCCAAACAACTTGCTAATACGCCTGGTCTCTACCAACACACCCCCAGCCGTCGTACCACCAGATATCCACCAAAACACGTCATGGCCAGAGACCACAGCAGGAAACGGGCTGTCACAGCAGGACTCCAGTTGAGCCTAACAGATGACTCTCTCCGGCCACCACGACCTAAACTCAGATCATCCCCACCCCACAACACTCATTTCTTCAATACTGAGGAATTTCCCACCCGTGAAGGAGCCAGGGTAGCCCAGCAGACCCCCAGCAGGAAGACTTCCACACGGCTTCCTCTGTATTTCCTCACCCTACAACAGCCAGGCTTTCAAGTGTGTTATTAATGTTTTCTTCTACTTGCTTCCAAGAGGGAAAGGGAAATTCCTTCTCTTCCACCCCCAATATAGGATTCACAACCCATGCACCGTGGACTACTCAGCAACCTGCTCCCCGTCACATTTTAATAGGCGCTACACCAAAATGAAGGTCCCTTAAAGTTTCCAAGAGGAGAGGGTCACTCATGCATCTAAGTTCCTGAGCATACATCCAACCGTGTGTAGACTCGTTTACGTATTATGGGGCCTCAGTGCAGGCAGACTTGGCTACGCAGGTGAAAGACTGTCCCTATTTCTTGCAGCTACAGCAGATCTACGGGGCTCGGTTGGCACCTTCACAAGACACACTGCACCCTGCAAGCAAGTTCTTGGCCATTCTGAGGTCACTAATTAAGCGTCTTCCTCCAAGGAAAGTGGCAACTGTTTGAAATTAATGGAACTGAAATACATAAGGACCTCATTTAACAAAAAAACATGTGCGTTTTTTTTTTAATTATAGTTTACAGGGTAGTTTGACACAAGTTCTCCCTCTCCCCCAACTATACAATCTCCCATTTGTCCATCCGATGTCAGATTCCTGCTCTTCCAGGACTTTGCCCAGGTCTGAGAACGAGGAGCTACCTTCTCTGCTCCTGGGGAGGGAGGGACGGGTGCAGAAGACCTGCGGTGCAGACCCGGCTCTAACGGGCGCTCCTGGCTACACGATCCCATTTTGCAAGCACGGAGCAAGTGCCCGCAAGCAGTGGCCTCCCTGTGCCAAGCCCAACCCAGAAGACCACCGCTCTGTTATGGGTTTCTCTGTAAGTACCTTCAAGGACTGAAACTTTTTAAGTCAACGAAGGAACAAGGTCTCCTGTGGGGGAGGAAGACGGAGGTGGGGGGAGGTCAGTCACCCATGATTTGTACTCCGTTGCCAGGTCTCCAGCTGGGTTAAGCATTGCGTGACAGACTCGAAATCCCGATCAAGTCCTTGATTTAGCTTCTGGCATGCTTCACCAGCACTTCTCAGCAGGACTAGATGAATCATTGATCTGTTCCAGTACAATAATTTCTATGTATGTTCATAACCTTGGAAGAGTCTATATAAAATTTGAACACGCATTTCGTTTGCCCAGTGCTCAGTTGGATGAATTTCAGTCTTTAAATGCTGAATTTTATTCAAAGTTGTGGTCTTGCATTGGTGCTGTGTATTTTTCTTTGCATGTTTAAAACTAAAAATGTATTTGGAAAAAAATAAAAAATCATCTCCTAGGTGTTAACCTACGTCCTAAAGTTTTGGGAAGATAAATAGTTTATAAATTAACCGTATCAGCCACTCTTACTCTTAAAAATCCATTACCTCAGAAAAGTTTGATATAATTGCTGAATAAAATAAATGTATCGAGAGACACAGCCAGCCCTTGAGCGTTTCTTCTGAACTCCACGTCAACCCAGCTCATGCGGGTCAGACACAAACAGAAAGAGAACTCGTACACAAATGGAAGTAACGGCAGCTGCCAACATTTGGAGAGCTCGAATAACTCTCTACCACCGCACAGTCAGGAGCTCACTGACATCAGCGTTTAAAACAAAGGAAAAAAAAAATTTTAAAATTATAATGAGCTAAAGAAATTTCCTGTTATTCTGCACAAGAAAAAACACCCATCCCATGTCATAGAATCACAGAAGGGTTCGGGTTGGAAGGGACATTAAGGACCACCCAGTGCCCCCCCCTGCCCTGGGCAGGGACACCTCCCACCAGCCCAGGCTGCTCCCAGCCCCGTCCAGCCTGGCCTTGAACCCCTCCAGGGATGGGGCAGCCACAGCTTCTCTGGGCAACCTGGGCCAGGGGCTCACCACCCCCACAGTGAAAATTTTCTTCCTGATATCTAAACGTCCTTCACATATTGCAAAGGTCGTCAGCATTTGCAGGCTCAGGACTAACCGAGTATCTCCTCAATGAGCTTTACAGGCAGTTTTCCGAAGCTGTAACTGGCAAAGCCTTCGGAGCCCCAGGAGCCCCAGGCTCGGAGGGTCTCTGACCTGGCCTCGGCAGGCGGGCGCTGCACGGCTGAGGGTGGGAGAAGCTCTGCTTCCCACCTGCCACCTCGCCGGCTCCGGACAGACCGCCTTTACAGCCCTGCCTTCCCTTTGCTTTTCCTCAAATGAAATTTCAGGCTCAGTTTGATCCCTCCAGCTCCATTTCACATCTAACGTACCACCTTGAGCAATTCTGGCCACCAGCATAAAAGAGGAGATGATTATCTGGTTCTAGAGAATATTTTACCCAGCGCAAATGCGGCTTTTTCCTGTGTATATCTGAGAATGCCTGAACTTCTATAGGATGCCACTTAAGGAACATTCGTTATACAATTACGTAAAGGCAGTGATGAACATTTTGCATTAACTGAGTCTTGCTCAAGCTGGGGGCACCAACATGTTCACCACCAACTCTCAGCTTACGTGACAGTGAAAGCCAAGCAATTCCTGTATGTTTATCAGATATACATGTCTGAAAGCATGTGAGACTATATTAGATTAAAAGCCCAATTCCCAAGTATTACTTCTAATAGAGCAGCTAAAATAATTCAGGTAATGTTCCACTCAACATAGTTCTTAGATACAATAAATCTAAAAAAGCGCTTATCTATTATTCCAACAGATTATAGTGAAGAATACTTTAACTGAAAAGAAAATTAAAATAGTCCTTATTTTTCCTCCCTCACCTTTTTTTTTTATTGTTAGCATAATCAAGTTCAGAACTATAAAGTTCTTAAAAAGTCAGGAAATATCACTGTAGGACTACACCACCTGGTATTCAAAAGGAAAAAAGGAATTTACTATTAAGTCTTAAAAAACCCTAAATGAACCTTAAATGGCAATGCCTTCTGAAGTACCAACCATGCAATTTATTAAACTTTCTTTTCTTTCACCTGTCTTTTATCTTTTAAGCTGCAATCCTTATACAGTGTGAAGTAAATAAAACACATGGAAATTGCTATTTAAAGAAGGGCACTTGAGTGCACATTTTACAAAAACAGTACTTGACAACTCTGAGGTGCAGAGGAGATTTCTGGGAAAATTTTGTCAGTGTAAAAATGCAGATAAGCTCCATCTATCTTTTTTACCTGCTGAGATAAGCAGCAGAACAAGGTATCTGCACCAAATTACACCTGACAGAAGATGAAAAAGGCAAATCACAGGAGGAGGGCTGCCGAGCAGAACAGGGAAGGCGTCGGGCTCCCCAGACGAATGCCAGGTACGCCAGGTCGTCTGTTCCAGTTCAGGGAAAACAGAACAGGTCTTACCAAGCAGATGGCTACCACAAGGGCCAGCTCTCCAAAAGCGCACTCCACCCAGGGCAGGGTAAGAGCCATGTCCAGGCACCACGCAGCGCCTCACCAGCAGTCCAACGGTCCGTGGTACCACAAGTACGACTCGCACAAGTGAAAAATCATTATTATTTTTTTCTTGATTTCCTGCTTTTGCAAATAGAATAAAACGTCTCGCAGACCATCCCGTTTGTGGAGAGGTAACCTCCAGGACTGATCTAGTGGGAAGGTCAGGATGATTCGGGCAGAACTGAGGTTTAAACTTTCCCAGCTTCCTGACAGGAAAAGCCCCCCTAAAGAGATGACTTCTTTAGGAGTAATGTACCAAAGAGAGCAGAAAAGACTGGTAAAAACAAGACCGCAAACTTAGGCATTTGCAAATCTTACATTGATGTTATGACAATTTAAAGCGCCGTATCTTTTCTAATATTGAATCTTAAGTTATTTCAAGTAATAGAAGGTTTCTCTGTATATATATATACACGCACAC